>NC_136811.1:25648975-25681475 GCF_951216825.1 Electrona antarctica | reverse complement strand
GTTTTGCATTCCGTCCGTGTGTCCGTCCGTCTGTTACCAGTTAATCTCCAGCACCGTTGGCACGGTCGATGCCAAACTGTGCACACACACTCCCTGGATGCCAACGAACCTCTGCCCCAATTTTTCCTCAATGGCCTGTTATAGCGCCACCATGAGGCCGATTTTTGCAAAACACATTTCTTTATATTAATTGTACACATTTTATCCGTACATCACACAACTTGGTATACACATTCTCTATATTTTTGGAGTGGAGACCTGTGCCCCGAGGGGCACTTTTTCTAGTTCAATGTAATTTTGACCATGCTTGCACCTCGTCACGGTTCACTAACATCTCAATAGAGCGTTGCAGTCCCGCCCCCTCGAGAGACCCGGAAAAGAAATCCCCGTTCATTTTCCTCATAGACATTTCAGAAAGTATTTATTTAAAGACGTTTACGCAGCGGACAAAGCCAACTCTTGTCGTGACAAATCATGACAATGAACACAATGTTTTGGGCCAAACAAAGAATTATAAAGTAGAAAAACAATTTTTTTATTGTTTTTCTTCTTTGTAATTATTTGTTTGGTCCAAAATATTGTGTTTGTTGTCATGATTTGTCACGACTCGAGTTGGCTTTGTACAACGCTTAAAAGGTCTTTAAATAAATACTTTTTGAAATGTCTATGGGAAAAATGCATTGGGATTCATTTCCAGGGCCTGGCTTCGTCATGAAAGGGGGCGGGACTGCAACGCTCTATACCACTGAAAGTAAACTACAGGACTCACATTCTCCCAGCTCACTTTGCTAGCCATGTGTTTGTTCTGACGTACTAAGAGTCCGACAGGCATTAGTCCGACACCATACCCCAAACCCTAACCTAACCCTAACCTCACAGGGAAGCCAAGGGTGAGTTTTAACCGGCCACGCATGTGTCGGACTCACATGTGTCGGACTGTTGCACGTCGGACCAACGTCTGTGCCCCGGTTGGCTAAAGGTAGAAGACAGAGTGCAACATCTCTCAATGGGTGTGGTCTTTAAGTTACTCAGAGGATCAGTGCTCAGTTACCACTGTACCAGTCAAACTACTTCTCTAGAGTGAGTGATGCCCACGGGCATAACAACAGAAGGAGATCATCTGATCTAGTTCCCCCAAACTTCGGCTGAAACATGGGTCAAAATGCATTCTACAATGCTGCCATGCGTGCGTGCGTGCGTGCGTGCGTGCGTGTGGGCGCGTGTGTGTGAGTGCGTGCGTGCGTGTGTTTGTTCATTCATTCATTCATTCATTCAAACAAACGTTTATTTATTGTCGAAAGACATTGAGGTTGGGGTTGCCATGCAGTGTCCTTCAGGATGCATCATAGTACAATTGAATCACATCATTCAATACATTATTCACATCAATGATTAAGAGAGAGAGAGAGAGAGAGAGGGGGGGGGGGGGGGGGTAATAAGACAGTACAGGGTGCATCTGTGTATTTACTATTTGTGGAGGGGGCAATATAACTTCAGCAGCTGACACAGTAAAGATTTCCTGTGTCTTAAAACACATGGTATGAGTTGCCTTTATAATAGCATTTCATCCGTGATTAAATCCAGGATTGGCAAGCAACACTAGAAATCTGGAAGTATGTTTTGTATATGACTAGACCTGAAGCATATTTCTTCCACTGTTCTCCAACATACAGTATGCGTGTTCACTAAGCCCATCTTTTTTTCCCTCTCCAGAGAGTTCTATTGAGGGCAAAGATCTGTGATTCATTGTTCTGGCTCAGATATTGTGGTATTGTCTGATTTATTTCCCTCCTGTTTGTGATTTTAGTTCAAAATTAATGAATTGTTCACAAGTCAAGTCACACATCTGTCGGGACTCGGGACGTGATATATGATAACCCACCAAATGGTACGGTATATTAAACCATGTGGGGGATGTGTTTTCAATGCAACAGTACCATGCATGCTTTCGTTTTCTTGGAAGGAGTCAGCAGGTAGCAAACCCTCCTACACTGGCATGGTGTATATCATGTTAATGCTATGCTTTCCATTGAGCTGTGCAGCACCACAGAGTGGTAGCTACGCATATTACTGTACATGTCTTCTGACTCTAACTCTCTGACCCACATATTTTGCCCTGGGTTGGTGCCAGAATCTCATACTACAAACTGTCATGCATCCCCGGCTCCTGCTGCACAGCAGAAAATTCATCTGGTTTGCTTTTGTGGAGGATGAAATGCTGCATGGATATAAAACGAGTGCTCCCGATCCCTTGACTCCCTGTCATAACCGTTCCATGAATGATAGTGTGAAGTTTGGAAATGCTGGAATGTTGCCTATCATTGTATGGCAGCCAAACATGGTAGAGTCAAACTTTTACTCTACCATGTTTGGCTGCCATACGAATACGGTACAATGATGCTTAATCGACTCTTTTACTGTAAAAGAGTCGATTAAGCAGGCATGCAACACATTTTAATCACTCTGTATGAAAAGGCCTGTTCAAATTCATATTACATTACATTTCAGTCTATACAACCAGACTGCTGGGCGAGCGCTGGCGCTTTGGCATATATGGAGTGTGTCTCGAGTGCAGGGCCGGATTTAGCCAGCCCCACTCAGGTGGGCAGACAGAATTGTAAGGGGGGGCGACTCCGCCGGCGCGGGTGGGGTGTCAAACCCACTAGACCCCCTAGAACCGGCCCTGCTCGAGTGTACAGGGTTTGATGAGGTCAGATCAACATATGGAATGTCAGAACAGGTCAGTTTCATATATGGAGATCTAAGGGTGTGTCTTGAGTGTACAGGGTTTGATGAGGGCCCAGGTAGGGCATCGAATAGGGAGGACAGGTGGAGGATCAACATATGGAGATCTAAAGGGTTTGAGGTTTGAGGCAGATGTAGAGTTGCTGGCCTGCTCCATATACGCATATCTAGGTGATGATCCAGTCTATGTATGGCTATCCAGGGTTTGATGAGGTCAGTGTCGTGATCTTCATAAATGGAGACGGCCATGGAGCGTGTCACAAGGCGTGATGGACTGACGGCCATATATGGTAGCGTGACGTGTCACGAGGCATGACAGACTGACAGCCATATATGGTGATGTGACGGACTGACAGGTTTTGCAGATTTTCCTCTGCGACCTACGGTCACAACAATTATAATATTGTAGTGATAATTTACGTTGTGCAAACTGTCGGATCCTTTAACATTTCAAATTGGACAATATTTCAGTGTTGTTTCCTATAGCCTATAAAGTTTACAATATTC
Organism: Electrona antarctica; assembly: GCF_951216825.1. NCBI lineage: Eukaryota > Metazoa > Chordata > Actinopteri > Myctophiformes > Myctophidae > Electrona > Electrona antarctica. Next base: position 25,678,223 of record NC_136811.1, on the reverse strand, counting down.
AAGTCCATTTGTCTCAATTTGCACTCGACTCCTCGCTCCTCTCTCTCACATGCACGCACGCACGCACGCACGCACGCACACACACACACACACACACACACACACACACACACACACACACACACACACACACACACACACACGGGGGGGGGGGGAGAGAGAGGGAGAGAGAGAGAGAGAGAGAGAGAGAGAGAGAACACGTCGTCAAAACGACCCTCCAGTATTCAGTACAGGTGTGAAATGTGATTGGTTGTGGGCAGCATGCGCTCCTTGTCAACTCCCCCTCCCCTGGCTCTCCTGCAACAGTCGCGCGCGCTTCACGCACCAACCAACCAACCAGTCCCTAACAACCAGCCACTCTGGGGAACAGAAGAAGAACCGAACGAGGACCAGTCTGAGTCAGAGTATGCCGGGGTTATTGGACTTTTCATAACGAAGACGAATTGTAGCGTAAGAAGTCCACATGGAATCAATGAGTTACCGGCTCTGCTGCAGCGGGGGGCAGCCAGGAAGGAGACCGACAGGAGTCTGACTCTGACTGATAATGGCTGGGTTGGTGGAACAGAACAGAAGACGCTCCGTGGTCTAGTCTAGCTTTGAATTGACTTTTGGCTTTCACTGATGAAAATCACACTGCTGCTGAGAGAGAGAGAGAGAGAGAGAGAGAGAGAGGGAGAGAGAGAGAGAGAGAGAGAGAGAGAGAGAGAGGCAGCAGCACCTGATGCTTGTCTCATATCTGACTGTTCAGAAGTAGGCTAAACTATAGTTACTGCTGGTCAGTGAATTTGCGTTCAAGTTCAATCGGTCGGTGATTTGGGAATTGGACTACTAACTCTGTCTGAGTTAGTTAAAGCTATCGCCGGTGAATTGATTGGACTGGAAGTCATGGCTTTCACGTGGATTTGTGCACGGTGGAGAAACTGGACAAGACCCTTTTTAATTTTCCATCTCTTTTGCTTTTCCATTCTGAGCAAAGTAAGTTTCCCTTTTAAAGTTAGTGGCTGCACTGCACGTGCACGCGAGCCCACCACGCAATAATGTTTTGCAACCTTTCATTGTGAATCTGTGATGTAAAAGGTGCTAACTCAGCATTATTATATTGTTGTGTAAAGTATCAAAATCTCATTATGTTTGTCCCTCCTTGTAGAGTTTTGTTCTGAATATTGGTGTTGAAGGTGTTGAAACTCCCCAAGACGAACCAGCACTGCTGCAGTCACTCAATTTGCCTCCAAACACAGGTAGGCTGTACCGTGCATCTTTGATCAATATTAGGGATTAGTCTGAACAATGTATACAGCTTTGCGGTGGTCAGACTCTGATCTGGTGATCGTGGGGATGTCGTGGGATACTGCATGCAGCTGTGGGGTAGGGCTATTGCTTTTCTTAGATTTGAGACCGAAGAAAATGTCATTTCAATTACCTCGGTGACAGTGCATCTTGTAATACGGTTTCACCTGCGCTGAGGGTCACCCGGACTCACCCCTCTTCGACGCTAGAGGGAGACTTGCCACCTCACACACACATACACACAATGCTGTCTCTGTGTGCAACTGTGCAGGCAGTGCAAGCCAAGGCATGGTAGCGAGCCTACATGGACAACTGTCCATCATATGGAGGCGAGGCGTTAATATAGCGTGGGTTTATTGCCAATGCCACCCACTAAAGACAGCTGGCTGAGCCTGACAAGCACAACAAAAAACTATTAAAAACATTTGCTACTCTAATCTCCTTCCAATCGTCAGCCTATTTGACCCACACAATTAAACTTGGTAGAAAATGTAATCTTGGTAGATCAAATACCTTTACCAGCTGCACTTCAATTTCAACTTCAAGTTTATTGTCACATCACAAGTTTACAGGTGTAAAATAGTAGGTGAATGTATTTTCTGCACAAGCTACAGCGATCGGTAGTAACAAAATAGTTGTTTAAAAAAGTCAGATAATTCCACAATATCAAGAATACAATGTGCGTGCTAAAAAAGACAAGCTGCAAATGACAGTCTATATTGCGCTGGTGGTAGCAGATGTAAGTGTTACCACGCTCTACTAAAAGGCATAATGACTTGCGTGTTAAAGAGGGGTAGTATAGGCTACCCTGTCAATGATTGTACAATGGGGGTTGATTTGAAGCAGGTCTGGAGTAGAGGTGGGGGGTGGAAGTGTGCTGCTCAATTCACTAAGTATATAGTCTACTATTAACTATTGATACATAATACAACTATTATAGCAATAACGTATAGCCGGTCCTACCGGCAAAATAAAACTTTACCTTTTCACGTCAACACTGAACAAACTGACCACTGGAAGTCTGCACCCCCCTTTGGTGCTAATGGCACTCAGGAGCCACTAAACCAACAACCAAACAACCGCAGGCTCATCTGTCAGTCCATCAGTGACTGTGTGTGTGTGTGTGTGTGTGTGTGTGTGTGTGCGTGCGTGCGTGCGTGCGTGCGTGCGTGCGTGCGTGCGTGCGTGCGTGCGTGCGTACGTTCGTGCGTGTGCGCGTGTGTGTGCATATCAGTTCCCACAGGCTGTTTGTTTATACACTGTCATACAAGGGTCACTGCAGCTGGTTTGTTAGTTAAGGATGCCCAAATAGTGTTGTCTAAGTGTGTGTGTGTGTGTGTGTGTGCGTGCGTGCGTGCGTGCGTGCGTGCGTGCGTGCGTGCGTGCGTGCGTGCGTGCGTGCGTGCGTGCGTGCGTGCGTGCGTGCGTGCGTGCGTACGTGTGTGCGTGCGTACGTGCGTGCGTGCGTGTGCGCGCGCGCGAGTGTACACGCTATCAAGTGCCAGCATGTGTTTGTGTATGTGTGTGCACAGGGAAGAGTAAGTGTAAATGGTAACAGCAACAATACTTTGTTTACTAAAATAGCCCAGGAATCAAGACACCATCATGATGTGCAGAAATCCCAAGATCCAATCTCAGCCATTTACGCTGCCAGTGATGACACACTGTCTGTCACCCTGCATGCTTCCCCCACTTCAACATGTCTGTCTCCATGCTAAATATACCCATTATTTGGGTTGACTAAAGCAGGTCACAGTGTACAGTAACTGAGACTGGCTCTTGTTGACTGTACTGTAAGTCCAAGGTTGCTGTTATTTCAGTGTGCTCTCAGGTGATAAAGTAACCCACATATCATTTTCCCAGGCAAGACTGAACAGATTGATGCCCGATGCTGGACCAAAGTCTACAGTAAAAGTATTCCAGTTGTTTGCTTAAAAGCACCTAGTGTGTGTGATATGGTTACCGGGCTCTGTCTTTCTCACCCTTGAAACGTTTTTTTTTAATCAATACACAAAGTATATTTAATCATTCAGAACTCAAATTGTATCCAACTCTGCAAGATATTCATTTCAGATATTATGAATGTTCATATAATCCAGGAAATCTAGATAGCATTAGTTCACAGGCCTCAAAACAATCTTACACCTGCTGCAAAATGATGCAAAGCACAGTGCAAGTGCCATTGCAAGTTTACAACCAACGACCAACACAGTTTTAATTTGGTGCAGTGGCACTTGGGCCCATCTGTGTGCTCATAGGTGTGTTGGGCTTAATGAGGTGTTTTTGGCACATTGCTATCTTAGGGGGATTTGGGGAATTAGAAAAGTCAGAATGTCAGCACACAGTGTACAGTAGCTCCCAGAGCCATCACACGCACGCACGCACGCACGCACGCACGCACGCACGCACGCACGCACGCACGCACGCACGCACGCACGCACGCACGCACGCACACACACACACACACACACACACACACACACACACACAAATAGTGACAAAGCCCTGAACCGGAAGTTTTCGGAATGCACTGGAGTCTATGGGCGTTTGTTTGTCACTATTTCGAGTTACATGTTCTCACTGGCGTAACTCGCAATACAATTAAGGCTCTGGTAGGTAGCTCCTAAAGCAACTTTATGTATTATGTTTCAACGTGCCGTCTTCATACTCACATTCTGAAGAAGAATGAACTGCTTTAGTGTCTACATTGCAGGGTTAGGGGCTTTATTTATAGCAGCTTATGCTTTAAGTAGCAGTGGGGCAAGGTAAATAAAATACAATAAAAGTCAAAAGGTGTTCACAACCTGTCCAGTTTTTGTCCAGTGTCAGCTCGTCCCTGGAAAAGCAATTCCGGTGTAACTGAAGAAATCAGATACTCTAAGATGACCTTTGGAGGAAAGACCACTAGTTTCACCACCATTACCATCACTATCAGACATTTAAGTGGTCTGAGTGGGCAGCCAAGTGACCTGCTACCCGCTCCCTTTATGACCTGCACTTATACTGCCTGAACTGTAGTAAAAACTCTAGTAAAACACCAGGTCAAACGTGATACACTTTGTGCTGAAGTGCCTGTGTTGGAATGGTCTCAAGCCCTTCCTTTTCTTGTAACTCTTTCTTGACCTTGGCTGCAAAAACTATATGATGGTGGTCAAGGAGAATTTACAAGGGAAAGGAAAAGGTTGTAATTTTTTTTGATGGGCCATTGTGCAGTGAAGCTCTTGTCTTTCCTTTCTCTCTGCCTCCAGGAAATGTATAGATAGATAGATAGATAGATAGATAGATAGATAGATAGATAGATAGATAGATAGATAGATAGATAGATAGACGGTGTCTGTCTGTCTGTCTGTCTGTCTGTCTGTCTGTCTGTCTGTCTGTCTGTCCGTCCGTCAGAGAAACAGTAAAGCTAGATCAAGGTTCTCTTTCTCTCACTGTTTCTCCTGTTCTCATTGCATTTGTTTCCTCCACTCTCACTGTCCAGTGTATGAGGTTGTGGCTCCGTATGAGGTTGACCAGCACGGCCGGTATATCTCTCACGAGATTGCCCACCACCAGCGCAGAAGGCGGCGCAGATCTCTGCATGTCGGTGAAAACCCATCAGCGGACAAGAGGGTGGGCGAAACGGTGCACTTCCAACTGAGGGGCATGGGGCAGGACTTCCACATGGAGCTGAGGGAGGCGTCAGGAAGCCTGATTGCACCTGGCTTCACCATCCAAGTGCTGGGAAAGAACGGCACCAAGAGCCTCAGGGCCTACTACCAGGATGACCTCTGCTTTTACCAGGGGTCACTGAGGTCAAGGGTCAACTCCTCGGTGGCGCTCTCCACATGCACAGGGATGGTGAGTCTGAATGTGCTCGCAGTGTTGTGGGTGGAATGAGGAAGTGTGTGTGTGTGTGTGTATGTGTGTGTGTGTGTGTGTGTGTGTGTGTGTGTGTGTGTGTGTGTGTGTGTGTGTGTGTGTGTGTGTGTGTGTGTGTGTGTACACGTGCATGTGCGTGTGTGTGTGTGTGCACACTTCTCAGTTTGCATGGGGATGGCCATGTGTTCATGTATGTAATGTGTGGGAGTGTCATTTACATCAGTAAACAATAGTAGTGAGAACAGAACAATGGAATTGATGAATCTCCTGTCTTCCTTTTTGTTCTGTTGCTGACGCTTTTGAAGTAAAGCAGAGAGAGACAAGGAGAGTCAGTAATTAGACCTACTGAAAAAGAGCAGGGCGTTCTGGGCACTGGGACCCATAAATATTAGCATTCCTGCATATGGATCCTCATCAGAAACAGGCTCATCTAGTCCTGGACATTGTATTAACACTTGAACCCTAGCGTCCCTGCTCTGGACTTGTTAGATGAACATCCTGCATAAATTGGCGAACGTTCAGCAAAGATTGCTGATCTACAAACTCAACACAACGCTTTGTGAGCTCTTGTGGGGGGGGGCCTTGGGGGACTCCAGTCAACTAAGTGTAGGGTTTAGGTGGTAAAACAGGGGTTCTCAACCTGTGGGTCGCGACCACCAAATTATTTTGGGGGTCCTCCCCAAAAGAAATTGCAACTGAATGGCTGGAAATTGGAAATTAAAGGAAGATTTTTGGAACTTAAGCTGTATGAAATACTGGCCATTAATATATTGGTTGCAACTGTATTAATTGATTGCCCGAGTCCCATGGTGGGAGTTCTGCTCTGGTTTTGGTGAAACTATGTGACCAGATTTGACTGAGAGCCTGCCATCGTGCAAGCTCCAGCTTTTCACCAGAGGAGAAAAACTAAATGTTCTTGTATAGCACAGGCAGCCTCTTCACATACTAGAGCATGTCTGAAATAGATATCAGAGCTGAAATCGACATGTAAATATGAAATAAATGCTTAAACATGTAGCTAGGTGTAATGTTAGAGACCACAGAAGTGAACCTTTCAAGCCTGTTTTCTCAACTCGCTGTTATCTGCAAGACATTACTCTATAAGCCATATCTCCAAAACTGGTGGGTCAAACTGACCAACCAATATCTCTATTTGAAGCTGCTTTCAAATTTAAAAAAAATCCAGTGGCAGCCCCTCAGTAAAACTTTGTCACATATTAAGTAGTTCCGGTCATTTTGTGGGGAGCACAGGGGGCCACGCATTAAAAGTAAAGGAATCCACAAAACTAACGTAATTTGTATTGTTGACCTATTTCTAAAATATTAGTGCAACTTTAGTTAATTTTTTACCCCAATATCACACAGAACAGTTTTTTGTGTCCATATCACTACGCCAAAAAAATAGTTCCACTATATTAATGGCAAGTATTTCATACAGCTTAAGTTAAAAAAATCTATCCCTTTAAGAGTTTACATGCATGCATCAACTTTCCTAAATGATTATATCTGGTTTCAGTATTTATTTATGATGTATTTTCTCTATTATTAAGGTTATTGTAGATGTCAATTTGTATTGAGGGTGGGGTGGGGAGGGGGGCGGGGCGGGGGTCGTGAGACATGGCCAAAGCATTTCCGGGGATCCTCAGCCAAAATCATTGAGAACCCCTGTGGTAAAAGAGCCTGCTATTATAACACGCCCACCAGAGGAGAAGCATTTGAATGAATATCGTTGCTGTCGGGAGGAAACCTCCTAACTTTATTTTTGGGGTTTTTGGTTTTTCTTTTTTGCATAAATCAGTGGTATTGAACACCCTTTACGTCTGTGTGTTGTTTCGAAAATATTGAACCAATGGAAAGTAGTAAAAAACACTTTGGACAAAACCTCTTAACTCCATTGGACACTCAAACTGTCAGCAACTATCTCCACCACCTCTCCCCCTCTCATCAAGTAAGTCACAACCACAGCTTTGATGAGGCACTATTGCTGTGTTTTCAAAATATATGGAATTCATGACAGGCTCCACCTTGATAGAAAGTCAGCTGATTAGTGATGACTTTCCCATTGTCTGGCTTTCAACCAGTCCTTCAGGTCACCAGTATGGTTACATTCAATATAGTTTCTTTGTTATTGTTGTTAATTGTCATAGATTTGACCCATGTCTGTTCATTTGTTTATATTTCCACTGTGAAGGACCACTACTGTCTGAGAATGTCCAACTGGTACGTCTGGACGCAGAGAATGTCACATCTCTAGGGATGCTGCTTGTGTGTGTGTGTGTGTGTGTGTGTGTGTGTGTGTGTGTGTGTGTGTGTGTGTGTGTGTGTGTGTGTGTGTGTGTGTGTGTGTGTGTGTGTGTGTGTGTGTGTGTGTGTGTGTGTGTGTGTGTGTGTGTGTGTGTGTGTGTGTGTGTGTGTGTGTGTACATGCGTGCGTGCGTGCGTGCGCGTGTGTGTGTTTGTGCACATTAATGTGTCTGTACAGTATGTGTCTACAGCTCAGAGCAGAACAAGAATCAGGCAAAAGGTCCAGAGGTCTTTGAGACTTTTATGAGGTTCTCACGATAGGGTCGTTTCAATAGGGACATAGCTCTGTACTGTACATCAATTGGGATTTGACTTTTCTTTTCGTGTGTCAGTGACCTTTATAAATTAGGCCACCAGAGAAAGGGCTGTTGGACTTCTGTAAAGCTAAAAAGCTGAGTTTCATCAAGTAACATTTGAAATTTAGCAAATAGCATGTTGTGTGCAATACGATGTACATAATAGGATTTTGCACAAATTAACCACATCATCACTTGGCTAGCAATTATCTGTAGATGTAATACATACATTCATCTCGTCTGATAACTACAGTGTGTGTGTTTGTGTGTGTGTGTGTGTGTGTGTGCGTGTGTGTGCGTGCGTGGGTGCGTGCGTGCGTGCGTGCGTGCGTTCGTGCGTGCGTGCGTGCGTGCGTGCATGTATGTGTAGGTGTTTCCGTATAAGCAAATGTATAGGATTGTATAGGTTTGTCCAAACCTTCCAGATTGAAGGTCTTTGGTCCACGACTAGACCACCTGAAAGTTCACAGAAGACTTTGGTCTGTAGCCAACTTCCTGTTTGGCAGGGGCCAGGCAAATATTGACTGGAGGAGGTCAGATCAATAGTTGCTATTGATTCTCCAGAGCACCTGGCCTCCATTTGTAACGTGATGCCAGCCAGGTTGAACCTTTCCCTCCTTTTCACCAAGTAGCCTTGCTGCAGCTGCACACAGATGTTCACATTGCATACATCACATGGACCTCTCTTACAGAAGCTAGGTTATAGTTGAACACAAGCTCATTGTGCAAAAAAGACAATATATTATGGTGCGACCATCTTCAAGTCTATTGAAAACACATTCTTAATGTCAAATATGCAATCACAAAATGAAGCTAAAAAGACAGCTTCATTCATTTGTTTGTTTATTGTTCATTGATTGATTGATTGATTGATTGATTGATTGCTTGGTTGGTTGGTTGATTCATTCATTCATTCATTCATTCATTCATTAATTTATACGATCAGGATAATATACCACTCAGTGACTCATTGCTCTTTATTTCCAACTTAAACGGAACATTTTCAGCAACACCAGAAAAGGTCTTAAAATGAGTATAATAGCACATCACTTTCTCAGTATGTTATTGTGTCATTGTTCTACTACAGAGAAGAGAGCAACAAAGAGAGAGAATGAGAGAGAGAGAGAGAGACACACACACACACATACACACACACACACACACACACACACACACACACACACACACACACACACACACACACACACACACACACACACACACACACACACACACACACACACACACACACACACACACACACACACACACACACAGAAAGAGACAGAAAGCGAGAGAGATGAAGAGAGAGGGACATTGAGGGTCATTGTTCTCTTTGACATTTTCAATGGCTGAAACCGCCTTGTAAGAAGGAGTGCCATGTTGTAAAGCCTATGTATATAAAGTCCCTTTTCAACCCCACTCCTCTGGCAGGCTTGAGTCGTGGTTAGCCCCACTTTGATGACAGTAGGGAGCTTGGCCATAAAGACCTCTTACTTACAAGTAAGCGGTTGACTGAATAAAAGAATCACACCATGCACGCATGACTCCACTGTTCATCTGCCAGACGCTCGGAAACTCTGCAGACACAGTGACCCACGTGTAGAAGAAGAGGTCGTAAAGCAGGTCCTTCTGTGCATCGAATTTATGCTATAGCTTTATTCGCTTTAGCCTGTGTTTTATGAGGCTGCGAACCAGGGGAAGAGGGTTGAGGGGTGAGCACAGTTCCATGCAGGTTTGTACAGCACTGCTATGTTGATTGTTTTCTTTTTATGAAATAAGTTATAGTTGTAGGGCGATTTTTGGTTGTGGTCTTTTTAGGTTATTGAGGGAAGAAATATGGATAACATGTAGTGTTAGCCTTTATCGTCCCCACACAATATACATTGTTGATTTAGACAATGTAAGCACGTACATGCGCCAGTACATTTGTAGATACATACTGTATAGCCATATTCTATGATGGTGCTGCAGCAACAGCTAGGTGTGACTGGAGCTTGTCGGGTTATAATTCAGTCTTGCATAAAGGCACTACCATGATGGTGGCGGTGCAGATTAGCACATAGTCATTGTAATGGTTAATGCTCTGTGCCAGCTGTCACAATGAATGGACACAACATGCAAGACAGCAAGAGTGATGAATCTTACCCATGTTTGATCAAGGCCTCTTTCTGTGAACAAGAAGCTTTTCTGTTTATGTCTTCACACTCTGGTTTGAGTTGCTGTCCTGTGCAGATCATGGTTGCATCTGCTTTGCGATGTATGTTTTAGCTGTATGAGTAAGTTGCTGATCATTCTCTGATCATAGGCCTATATTTATTTGTAACCAAAGGAAAATGCTAAACGTCCGCCCCCTACAAATCACTTGGAGGTCATGTTTTTTCCTCTTGTAAAAAGACGGCTGTGTGTTTTGTTTTGCCCCAGGCCTAGTAGTAGTAAGTAATACCAGAATGTGCCACACTTGTCCCACCTCTTTCCTGGGATTTCCACGGGTATATGAGACATACTCTATTGATGTCATGAGGCTTTGATAAACAGTCAGTGTGGTCTTCTTGGATATTTGCAGCTTAAGCTCAGTCAAAGTTAAACCACGATTCTTACTATACATTATGCTTTTATCATCAGAAATGACAACTCCTGATTTCTCCAATCAAACAAAGTAAATAATGATTATTATGTTATTACGTATATTAAATTATAGGCATATGATGCATTGACTGGAATTAAGCCTGCTTGGAAAATGGCATGCTTCAAATAGCTAGATCTCCAGATTGCGTAATGTATTCTGGACAGCTAGCCAACAGATGACTTAAGATATGGCTTGAATTAGAGACGCAAACTGATTAAGAATTGGCATCCTGTGGTGAGCTGTGGTCTTGTGCTCTTCTATGTTTGCCAATAACCCATGTCACCGTTTAGTTCCCTGCCTTGAACTCCATACAGAAAGAGCAGGGCCTCCCACATTGTACTGTATTCACTGAACCAAGAAGGGAATTAGTGCTCCAATTCTGCTCTGCCCCAAGAAGAATTGTTTGGAAAATATTTCCCCCCTTGTTGTCAGGTGCCAGAGGACAAGTCACAAGCAAGACTTACTTGAGAGACATTCAGAGATTGAGAGAACTTTAGACGTTTGAGAGAATAGACTGCACTTGCAGCCTTTGTGCAAATGGGGGCCCCTAATTGTATGATGCCACCTACCGTAGTTCTACGGGAAGTTCCAGTGTTCTGTTTTCTCTGTTTACTATGGATAAAGCTAATGGAGGTTAATAAATAGGCAGTGAATATTTTTTTGTTCTTTGTTTATTTCCTTTGTGATGGTATACATTGATTAACTTGTCTTCAGATGGGATACGGTTACAGAATGGGGCAGCTAGGCTAGCTTCTACTCCTGAACTCACGCTGAATTGAAAAGCGTACTTAGGCCAACGGGATTAGCTATAAATCTGAATCACCCTCTGAGTTTATTGTGAGTTTCCTGAAGTAAGGAGTCCTTACCATATCCCTTGAAAGGAAGAGAGAGAGAGAGAACTCACATACTGCATTCAGTCAGTCAGGTGCATCTTTTAATGCTCTGAACGTTTCCCCCTCGTTTCCGTTTAGCTCTCTTTCTTTTTTCCCGTCCATCCCTGATGTTTTTCCTGTCGCTGCATGTCTGGATGTGCCTGACTCCACAGAGTCCAGCTGTTTGCACCCTCCCAGGTAGCGTTTCAGGGTTTTATGACTGCTATTTGCACCTTGGAGCGCAGCATGTAATCTGATGACTTTGTCTATTTAGGAAGAGGCACTAGTATGAGCTAATCTCTTAACTTAGAGACTCACACAAATCCAAATCCAAACACACACACACGCGCACACACGCACGCACGCACGCACGCACGCACGCACGCACGCACGCACGCACGCACGCATGCACGCACGCACGCACGCACGCACGCATGCACGCACACACACACACACACACACACACACACACACACACACTTGTAGGGGAAGTAGTAGATTTTATGGGTAGCAACTTAGCAAGTAGACAAGTATAAGACTGTAGAAGGTTCACAGAATAAGAGTGCACAAAATGGTTAAATGCATTTGGGGACGGTTACCAACTGTGAGGCACGTTGGCACTGAGGGGCACGTTGAGGATGAATGCCACTTTGTGTAAGGCAATAAGAGGTTGGATCTCATTTACATCATTGCATTTGGCGGTTGCTGTCTGTTTGTTGGACTGAAAGTAGGTGCAGGTGGTTTATAAAGGTTGCCAGTACAGTGACATCTAAGCTGAAAGACATCGTGTACAGCTTTCTTTCACAAGGCTGCTCTTACTAATGACAGTATGTTCAATCAGTTCTGGGATACGTTCTGGGATTGTTGTTTTAGCATGACTTCAGGAGGACGTAATCAAATGATTAGGTACTCTTGTACTTCTTCTTCTTCTTCTTCTTCTTCTTCATAAATACAATCAATAATAAATACATTCATACTTACCATTTCCAATATACAATACAGCTAAAATAAAAAATAGCATAATCATGGATATACTGTATGGAACCTGCTACAACTCAGTGTATGAGTAGCATCAACAGAACTCTGGACAGACTTAATCTGGGTAACTAGATAATTGGCTTCAAGGTTTAACCTTTTGATCCAGACATTGCTGTTGATCGACCCTCCTGTGTCTTTTGTCTTCCTTCTCTTGCTATTTGCCCCTCCTTTTCCCACTCCCAATTGCCTATGTTGTCTCCACCAGTCCGAAGGCATGGGGAGAAAGTATGTTTTGCACACACACACGTGTGTCTGTGCCCCTGTCCGTCCGTCCGTGTACAGCTAATCTCCGGCACCGATCAGTGTGAAACTTTGCATGCACACTCCCTTGAGGCCACCAGGAGGCCAACACATTTTTTTAATATTACTCCTCCAGATTCTGTCCAAAAATCCCACAAATTGGTACACATTATCTCCATAGTCATGTGATCAAGACGGATCTGTCCGATATTTCATATTCCATTCTAATTGGCTAACATTGGCTTCCAAAGTTTGCAGGATTGGCCCGTTTTGAACAAAAAGCCTCACATCATGAACGCAGGGTGCAATTTACGTGACATTTTTGACGCACTTTCCTACTGGGTTGAGGAATAAATCCCACCCTTAACCAGGGAGGAATTGAAGCCGTATTGCCTGTGCCACCTGGATAACCCTAAATACAGTGTGTTTCAGAAGCATAGACAGAAATGTCTAGATTGTGTAGGTCACAACAGCCTGGTTTTCACATAGTAAAAATGAAGTTTAGCTAACATCTTGCTTTTAATTCAACCTTTCTCTTCAAGACAGTTGAAATCGGACTTCCTGTACTATAAGTACACTATAATGGTTACATAAGTGGAAAGTTGAGCCAATGCTAATTGTATTATGGCATGTCAGCAGGTGTTGTTCTGATGCTAGTACAAACTCAGTCTTGGCTTTAGCGAATACTGTAAATACATATTAAACTAGAAAAAGTGCCCTTCTGGGCACAGGTCTCCACCAGGATAGGACTGTGTGAGATGTTTGGCAAAATGTTTAGGAGTAATATAAACATGTTTCTTTGTTTGTTAGTTTTTTGCAACAATTTTCTTCATTTTGTTGATCACTCATAGCATGAGGATAGAATTCTGGATGAACAGGACATGTGCAGCATTTTGTACAAAACGGGCCACTCCTGAAAACTTTGTTAGCCAATCAGTGTAGAATCTGAGAAATCCAACAGACTCGTCTTGATCACATGACTACAGAGATCATGTGTACCGATTTGCGTGACATTTGGATGAAATTTGTGTGACTAACATAAGCAATATGTTTTGCAGAAATCGGCCTCATGGTGGCGCTATAACCAGCAGATGTGGAGGGATGCGGGGACAATGTTTTTCCATGGCCTCTAGGGAGTGCGCATACATAAGTTGTATACAGATGGATGCAGTTATAGCTAATAACAGGAATTGGCCTGTTATAGCGCCACCGTGAGGCTGATTTGGGAAAGAAATGAGTGGCATGTCGTCCTCGGCCTAGTGGAAATGTGCGTGTATAATTTCACGGAAAATGCACACTGTTTTGTGATTTGTGGCATTTTGTTCGAAACAGACCAATCATGTGAGCTTTGGAAGCCAATCTTAGCCAATCAGGATGGAAGATGGGAAATGGTGCAGATCCGTGTTGATCACATGACTATGGAGATATTGTATACCGAATTGTGTGATGTATGGATAAAATGTGTACGAGTAATCTACAGAAATGTGTTTTGCCTAAATCGGCCTCATGGTGGCGCTATAACAGGCCGTTGAGGAATATTTGGGGCAGAGGTTCGTCGTTGGCATCCAGGGAGTGTGTGTGCAAAGTTTGGCATGGATCGGGGCAACGGTGGCGGAGATTAGCTGGTAACGGACGGACGGAAGGAAGGAAGGACAGACACACATACACACGCACAGACCGAGTGCAAAACATACTCTCTCCCCATGCCTTCGGCCTGGTGGAGACAATAAAATATAAATAATATTTATATTTCTATGTAGGGACGACGAGGTGTGTCAGTTACTGAATGAAACCTAGCATCTTGTCTAAGTGTCTACTACTGTATGTTGCAGCACAAATGACAGCTTTACAACATATACAACTGTATGGCATTTCATATATCATCACAGCACCTTTTCAGATATATACTACAGTGAAAGCAGAGCCTGTGGATGGAAATATCTGTGACTGAGGGTGTGGCAGAATGCCTAAGCAATGTAGTTCAATACCTATCTATGCAGTAGATGCTGTATATGTTTAGGCTACCCTGTATATTTAGAATAAGATTGAGTGCCAATTTTAGCATGCCACCACCCATACCCCCAATTTAATACGTATTAGAACATGAAAGTGTCTGTTACAATCACCAACTACATGGAGGAGATGGGTTCGGTGTAAAGTCATTGCTAGTTGTCTCTTTGCCATGGCAAGGGGTGTGAATGCTGTTTGTCACTTTCCATTAGGAGTTCCCCGTTTTTCTGTCTCTCTTTCGTCTTTATTTTACAACCATTCAAATAAACCAAACCAAAAATAACCCCTTAACTCATTGGGAAAAAAATGAAAGGAAAATCCCCAACTGTTCCCAAATTCGTGAAATCTGGGTGGAGATTGAAAATGTGACAGAGCCGCTGTTTTCCCTGTGTCGTATTGGAAGCATAGTACAGGCTAGCTACTCTGAAGGCGGAATAAGTGTGGAGCATGTTGAGGTTTGACAGCAATGCAAGAACGGGTCAGGGGTCTCGTTGTGACTTGGAACAAACTGTGCCATTGGTCTGTGATTACAGCAGGCAGCGCACTGGGGCTGAAGTGCCACACGGATGACAGCATCCTGAACGGCTTCTCACAAGTGATCTCAACCAATAATCCAGACTGGCGTTACACACGGATCACTTCTTGACCGCTATAGAGGAAAATAACATAGAGATTACATAGGAGTTGGAAATATAGTTTGAGTTCACCCCTTATCCCTCTCTCTCTCTCTCTCTCTCTCTCTCTCTCTCTCAGTCTCTCTCTCATTGTCCAAAACCATTGGTCTGTTACAAGGGGGTCAATGGTCCATAATCAATGCTGTCTCCTTGTGTTGGGTTGAGCACTTAAGTCAGATGGTGAGGAAAGACACAGCTGGAGTTGTTTTCTGGAGATCTGAACAGAGAGAGAGAGAGAGAGAGAGAGAGAGAGAGAGAGAGAGAGAGAGAGAGAGAGAGAGAGAGAGAGAGAGAGAGGGAGAGGGAGAGGGAGAGGGAGAGGGAGAGAGAGAGGGAGAGAGAGAGAGAGAGAGAGAGAGAGGGAGAGGGAGAGGGAGAGGGAGAGGGAGAGGGAGAGGGAGAGGGAGAGGGAGAGAGAGAGAGAGAGAGAGAGAGAGAGAGAGAGAGAGAGAGAGAGAGAGAGAGAGGTCTAATAGTGTTTCTGACCCAACAATACACACTGTTTGGTAGTTAGGGGCCGGACGACTTGTTCCAAACACTGAGGCGTCTACTGTTTGTTTTACAGGGTGTCCAAAACATCATAATTGTCTCTATAATTAGTGGGTCTAGATGCGTATTTCCTCCTTTGATTATATCAGCAAATATGTTTCTGTATGTTTGTGGTTTGTCTGTCAAACACCAGTTTGTGCAGGGTGTTTAATGACCACTATCTGACACAGAGATACCTGTAAACAAACAACGGGCTCTCTTTTCATTGAAAGAGTGCAAAGTTTGTCTGGAATTTCCTGGAATTTTGGGCACCTTTGGGCTCCCACCTTGTAGTGGCCCACACACTGCATTACCCTTATTATTGAACCATAAAACTATTATAGCTTGCAGCTGGTTCAAGTTAGGCACTGATGCTTAAAGGTAGTGTACATGATATTCTTTTGGTCAACCCTAATGTAAACTCTTAATTTCCATTTCCAGCCATTCAGTTATTGAAAATAATTTGGCGACCCCCCAAAATAATTTGGCGACCCACGGGTTGAGCACCCCTGCTCTATAGCAATGATTGCTATCAGAATATAGAGCTATTTAACACTTACCAAAACAAATATCACGTTTAGGCATGTTTTTTGTAAAATTCGAATTAAGTTTAGGTGTTAGTAAAGTTAAGTTTAGGCATGGTTAAGATGGTTTAGTGATGTTAAAGTGCCCAGGGTCTGGGCACCTGACCTGCTTAATATAGTTTCCTCTACTAATGATATTTGACAGCTGAATATACACTGCCAATGTTACAATATTTCATATTTTACAGAATTTTAAAATGTTTACACTGATGAGCCAAGCTTTCGGTATTCTGATTGAAAGCTTGGCCTTTTATATACCGATAAGTCGCACGGACCTTAGCATAGATAACTTTATTACTTTAGATTAAGACTAAACCACCACCATTTGCCTTGACATGACTTGTGTGATCGCTACAATTCTCTTAATTCCACTTGGATTTACTCATCACACTAGGGGATTAAAGCTGTAAACTCTACAGTCGTTGTGGTCGCAGGTTACAGCCCTTTATTGGCAAACGCTCGCACAAGTTCATCATTCTCAACTTCAGTGCTTTAACACAGTCGCAACCTATTCCAGGGGCCCTAGCTGTTCCACTGGCTTCCTGATCTGTGGTTGATGGGTTGGCGGAGGCAGCGGTGTTAGTTAGTGGTGATGAAATGTGGAAAATCAGCAGTGTGGCTCATTATAACAACATCAAACACATCACTGATACAGCCCTGTTTTGGCAGGACTGACTGATTGGAACTAGACACACCCACGGTGTCATGTAGGCACGCACGCATGCACTCACGCATGCACTCACGCACGCATGCACTCACGCACGCACGCACACACTCACGCACGCACGCACGCACGCACGCACGCACGCACGCACGCACGCGTCACACACCTTGGTCCAGCTACGATCTGCCACTCTGGTGGGAGCCGTCTTTCACTGTGACAGCTGCGGTGACAAAAGAACTCACGCTCAACTCATAGATCGCCGTAGAGACAGCAGTCAATTAAACAGGTTTCTTTCTCTTTTTTTATTCCACCATTACTGCCAAGAACATTTACAGTACTAACTCAATGGGGCCAATTGACTGTCAACACAGATGTGGCACGTGTATGGAGAGACGAGGGGGAGGAGGGAGGGGTTCAAAGAAAACGTTGAAAAGGGAATACAAGGGAAATTCATAAATGCTGTAACCATACTGTACAGGGGGAACAGATTGAGAGGACTTGAAGCAGAGACAGAGAGAGACAGAGCACATGGAAGGACAGGGAGCATGTTTTTGTTTGTAATTTAAGCCGTATTAAAATGACAAAGTAGCTTTGTTTGCTTACTAATTTTCTAAAGTAATACATTGTGATGTATTAAATGTGTGTGCGACCATTCATGTTAGATTTTATCCATTCATTCTCTTTAGATTAAAACATAATTGGATTTCTTTCTTTTTTTCCTTTGTGAAACCACTGACATCCAGCCCATCAAACCACTGGCTTTGTTTGACAGAACCCAACCGGTGTCTAGCTAGCCAAGTCCTATTTAGATTTGGCAGAGATAACATCTGACCCTGGACAGTTAAAACAGATGTTGAACATGCAGAAACGCAGCCAGTAATTGGGTCTTTTGATCAGGTTGAATGCAAGGAGTGGGTCAGTTTGCAGTGACCTAAGAGGTGAATGTTGACTAATTGTTGACAGAGGCAGACTGGGAAGGTAAATGAATGGTGGGACAGTGTCATTCACCTCCCTACTATGCTGAAAAGGACAGAATTATGTCTACATGCTGTCAGAGGTGTCTGTTACCAAGTGGGATTGTAGATGGGCTCAATGTCAGTGAAAACCCCTTACAAATGTCATAACATGAAAAATAAAGGTTTTTAATTTAATCAAGACCTTGACAACAACATAAAACAATACAACTAAAGAAAAGGCAACTCAAAACCTGAAACAACATAACTTAAAATAGGTTTTGGTTTCTTTCCCTGCCTCCACCACAAGGCAAAACTATCAACAGTTGTATTGAGCCTGGCAGTGCTAAAGAGACACATCTACCCAGAACCACTGCTAAAACTCTCTGTTTTGTCTCTAGTCAGGTTTGATCCGGACACAGGATGCGGACTACTTTCTCAGACCCATCTCCTCCGAGCTGGCCCAGAGGGAGAACTTTACTGGCGCCTCCACTCATCAGCCACATATACTCTACAGGAGCAACTCAGAGTCACTGACACGTCAGACAAGTCACCAGCAATATAGACCGCATTATAGGAGATCTACGTTCACACAGAAAGACTCCACCGGTCCCAAACAGCATGAGGATCATCATGAGCACGCCACGTACACGCAAACCGACTCGACCGATCGTAGCACACACGTTCTGAACAAGAGGTCCACGTATTCACAGACAGACCCCACCGACAGCACTGTTGCAGAAGACCGCCAGGCGAGCCCACAGCAACATGGCATTCATCATCAGCACCATAACAGCAGTGACCGCCAACAACAACGCCATGGCCAGGACTACAGACACGGAGAGAAGCAGAAACAACACTTCTGCGGAAGACGGAGGAAATGTATGTAAGGGCAATCTCTAATAATTCATTTTAACGATGGCGTCACACATTGAATATAGCCCATTTACAATCTGTAAATGGGATATATGTGTGTGTGAGCTTCTAGATGGGCTATATTTTTATGCAATTGTCGCTTAACCACTTAAATCCCAGCATCTGTATTGTGGGGAAAGCCTTCGCAGAAAATAGCAGATCAACAAGCTCACAATGCATATAAACACATGCGCAAAATAGGGGCACCAAGAAGAAAGTGGAATAGTGTGATGCCATCAATGCACCACCTGTGTTGATAATGTACTACTTTTCAACACTCCGATTAACTCATCATCACCAAATTAGGAACACAAGATGTAGGCCTAACTGAACACAGAGATGTGCTGGTAGTGAGCGAAATGGCTTCATTTTGCACTGCTACATGGTTGGATGGGATTTGATATTTACTTTATCCAACAAATGAGTGTTTTCTCTCAAGGACGAAATTAGACTGACATTATTGCAATAACTTCCTTAGTGGCTTGACCTCGAGCATAATAGGAAAGCAATTGAAGGAAGACGTACTACGGTGTATGACAAATGTAATGATCTCAAATTCTCTTGACATATTTTGCTTGACTTCATGAATGACTTAACTTGTGGACGATTAGAGGCTTGCAGAGGGATTTTCCTTTAACACGGTTATACGTGTTTGCTCTCGCAAAATTAATCTCAAGATCAGTTGACATGGTTGATGTCGTGGAGGTTGGGGTCATTTCAAAGAGAGGTGCTAGGAACTGGAGAGCAGCACCATCACCAAAGAACGCCAGCTGCCTGTCCCCTGTGAAAACACACCAATGTTTACATTCTCGTAGGATGACATCACTGAACACCTGTGCTGTGGTTTATCCGAAACGGCACTTTGGTCACTCACCTGCTTTCCGGCTGTGTAAGCAAACTTTCTACCCTTTCTAGTTTTATCGTGCTCTGGCTGCTAGGGGTGAAAGTTTATGATAACCTGCAAAACGTGCGAGGAGATCTTAGAGTTGGTGATTGTCTCAAGAGTAATGGGTTTTGACCTTACCATGCTTTCATTGGTGTGTACCACTGACCTCACGTCCTTGGGTCTAAGTGAATTTGGATGTGAGAAGTTACTTCTTTTCCCAGAGGTGGCTCAACTTCAAAAGCGGAGTTAAAAACAGGGCAGAGCTGGCCAGTTGATGTGAAGATATAAGTCTTTGTTCCTGCTTGAGTCACATGTTGACTCAACAAAGCTCTGATAAGTCACCACGTTAGGTTTGCACTGTAGATTTGTAGCAGATTGAACTGAGATGTTCTTCCCCCTTAAACTGGTCTGTACTAGAGACGTCTGAGCCTGATTTAATATGCCTCAGAATCACTTTAATTCGGAAATAAATTCCTATTTTTGGAATTAAACTTCTGGTCCAAACTGTTACGTACATACACTTTCCTTTTTAATAAATGGTGCATTTATATATAGTAAATGGTGCATTTATATAGCGCCTTTATCCAAGGCGCTTTACATAGATTGTGCATTACATTCACCCATTCACACACACATTCATACACCGATTGCGGCGGAAGCCATGCAAGGTACCAACCAGCACATCGGGAGCAATTTGGGGTTCAGTGTCTTGCCCAAGGACACTTCGACATGTAGACAGGAGGAGCCGGGATTCGAACCGCCGACCCATGGATCATTGGACGACCTGCTCTACCTCTTGAGCCACAGTCGCCCCTTAATGCACAGAGTAACATCTTAATTTAACACGTGTGCACTTTATGTGTAAGTAACCCTAGGGGCTAGGCTATCATGTTTTTGTCACTGTGTGCCCCTATAATTCACCCATTCATCTCTCTTACCAGACATGTCACTGTGTGCCCCTATAATTCACCCATTCATCTCTCTTACCAGACATGCCCAAGCCTCCTCTGGAGGAGGTCTTCATCCTTCCTGATGAGTACAAGTTCATCCCCAGGAACAAAAGGGCCGTGTTGACGAAGCACCAGGCCAGCCAGAAGCTCAATGTGGAGACCCTGGTGGTGGTGGACAGGAAGATGATGGACAATCACGGCCACGAGAACATCACCACATACGTTCTCACTGTGCTCAACATGGTGAGAGGAACATAATTGACCTGTGAACTCCAGTTGAGGGAGAGAGAAAGTGCCAGATGGTATACCCAAAACAGTGCATGAGCATACTGTATCCATGTCTAATTGTTCGTCCAAGTTTTTTTTTGTTTCACATGTTTTCACTCGCTGGTACAGTTTACAAGAGGTGCATGCATGGATTGCATGCATACAATTGTGCCGAAGATATGCTTTTAAATACTGTGCAAATGGGAGAGTTTTCCATATCTTCCACTCTTAACTTATCTGAAAGGAAACATGTAAGGAGATCAAAACCCATATATTGATGAGGTCATCACCACAACACTCTCTCTGTCTCCCTTTCACCCTGTCAGGTGATCTCCAAACAGATCTCGTCACGCTCGTTTGGCTACTTAACGACTGACTGACAAATCCGCAGATAATCCTGTTTTGAAAACACGGTTCCCTCTAGTATAGAGAGCTGGCCGCTCGGAGCAGACACACAGAGTCATCTAAATACAGTATGGAGTTTCACAGACTTACATCCCCTTCTGATCTCCCTCAGTTGATCCCTAAGAGAGATTGGAGTTTAGATAACTCCATATTCTGGTCTGCTACAGCATACTACTGCTATAGTATATGGCTATACTGATTTACTGGGGCAGCATAGGATTAGCAAGAGACAGTTGAAAATGGGTACTCAATGGGTATTTCTTTAATTTAAAATGTTCCTGGCATGGGAAAACGTCTTAACTCAGCTCTTTGGCCATATGAACCACTAAAACCTTTCACTGAAACAACAGATACATATTACTTTCTTTTGTGGTGGTAAGGAAAACACTGATTCACTGTTGATTGCTGAAGGGGGAGCAAATCTCAAATGGTATCACTAGAGCATATTAGGAAATTGTTTACACAACTAGACCTCACTACAAGAAAGTGACTTGCGCTGCTTCTCTGGCTTTATCCCAATAACAAACTTCAGCCCCGTGTCTATCTACTGTATGAGTCAGTGGAAGCCAGGAAACATAAGGAAAACATGAAAGGTTTCCTGAAAAAGAAAAAAAGATACTGTATGCCGCGAGTGGCACCTGAGATATTCACTGGACCCCAGAGAGAAAGAGGGGAGAGCAAGAGAGATCAGCAGGCCAGTTTCAAAGCGCAAATCCGCCGCTCTGATTGATGTAAAGATATCCGACATGAGCAGAATAAGCTGAATTGGGAACAGCAGTTGTGACTGTATTGCTTCAGTCATACCAGTGTTATCATATCTTCGACGACTAGACATCACTTAAAGGGCCTGGGCCATGGCTTAGTGGTCCAGGCACCTTGGCTGGTAATCCAGTCTGGCAGTGTGCCGCGGGTTCGACTCCCGATCCCGACGGCCTTTACTGCATGTCTTCCCCCCATCTCTCTCCCCATTTCCTGTCAGCCTACTGTCTATCCCTCCATAAAAAAATATATAAAATAAAGGCGAAAGCCACAAAAAAAAAACATAAAAAAAAAGAGAGATCACTTAAAGCGTCCCAGCCTCCTGTGACCCTGTCACCCCATACCATTCAAATTCCTGAAGAAGAGATCTACGCTCATCTCTACTAGAGTTGTTCCAGTCCAAATGTGTTCCACCTGTGTTGTTGTTGGTGGGAAACGCCGCAGTGCCTAGTGTTTCACTGTGAAAGGAGTCAATTGTTAACGCCGGCTCACAATCACATTTGCTTGCAATCAGAGCATTCAGTGTGTGCAAAAACAATTTATTTTGTTGGCAAGGTTTTAAAGGGGAGGTTAACTTGAGAACTATAAACAGATATTTGTTTTACGACAGGAAGCCATACTTTTGATAGACAATTACACACAAATAAAAGTATTCCATGAACGACAGATAGCACTGGATTAGCAACTTTAACCCTGACTTCCCAATTTTGGGTGGACAACATGTTGCCCCATAACGAGCCTGTAGATCGATTTTTTTAAAGTATGTTTTTTTTAAAACTTGTGGTTAAGTAGGACTGGATGTGTGTGTGTGTGTGTGTGTGTGTGTGTGTGTGTGTGTGTGTGTGTGTGTGTGTGTGTGTGTCTTGCAGGTGTCCACACTCTTCAAAGACGGAACAATAGGGGGGAACATCAACATAGTGATAGTGGGTCTTGTGCTCTTGGATGAGGAACAGGTAACTGGCTCATTTTATGTTTGTCCTGTGGAATTGTTATCACCTTGGTGTAAAGTAACTTTACATTTACTTAAGTACTGTAGTTGTCTCCACCAGGCCGAAGGCATGGGGAGAGAGTATGTTTTGCACTCCGTCCGTCCGTCCGTGTGTCCGTGTGTCCGTGTGTCCGTGTGTCCGTCCGTCCGTGTGTCCGTCTGTGAACAGCTAATCTCCGGCACCGTTAACCCAGTCCATGCCAAATTGCCACACACACTCCCTGGATGCCAACAATGAACCTCTGCCCCAAAAATTCCAGAACGGCCTGTTATAGCGCCACCAGGAGGCCGCTTTGTGCAAAACAAGTTTTTGGACAGTACACCTACAGATTTTGTCCAAACATCACGCAAATTGGTACACAGTCTCTCTAGAGCCATTCAACGAAACATGTCTTTCAGATTTCTCAGACTCCATCCTGATTGGCTAAGATTGGCTTCCAAAGTTCGCAGGAGTGCTCAGTTTCAAACAAAATGCTGCAAATCATGAACACATCGTGTGATTTCCGTGAAATTGCGCACGCACATTCCCACTAGGCCGAGGAAGAAATGCCACGTGAACATTTTCAACTCAGCCTCATGGTGGCGCTATAACTGGCCAAAAAGTGTTTTTACCTCCAACTGCACGGATTTGTGGATAACTTTGTATGCCAACTCCCTAGAGGCCAAGGAAAACCCTTTGCCTGGAATTTTTCACATCTGCTCTTTATAGCGCCACCAGGAGGCCGACATATGTAAAACACATTTTCTAATATTACTCCTTCAGATGTTATCCAAATTTCATGCAAATCAGTACACATGCTCTCCATAGTCATGTGATCAAGACGGGTTTGTTTGATTTCTCATAATCCAACTTCATTGCCTACGATTGGCTTCTAAACTTTTCAGGAGTAGCCCGCTTTGTACCCGTTTTGTGCAAATCGCCACAACTACTCAACGCAGCATCCGATTGCGGTGAAACTGTGCACCCACTAGGCTGAGGAAGAAATGCCACTTGACAGTTTTCAAATCAGCCTCATGGTGGCGCTACAACAGGCCGTGTCACACACACACACACACACACACACACACACACACACACACACACACACACACACACACACACACACACACACACACACACACACACACAAAACATGATTATATTACTCCTAAACATTTTGCCAAACATCACACACACTCCTATCCTCCTGGTGGAGACCTGTGCCCAGAAGGGCACTTTTTCTAGTTAAGTATAATTTGGAGGTATTTGTACTTTACTTGAGTATTTCCAATTTCCAATACTTTTACTTTTAATTGACCACTTCAGCTCTATATAAATTTGGACCATTTAAAAATAGCCGATCTACAAGCTCACAATGCGACGCATTGTGAGCTTGTATATCGGCTATTTTAAAACGATTTTATGCTTTTGAAAACTTGAACTTTTATACGTTGACTTAAGTACATTTTGAATTCTGGACTTTTACTACTAACATTGCAGTATTGTAGAATGGGGTCCCAGAGATAACAGACCCGTAACCCAACTTTGAGAAACGGTGGTGTAGCTGATCCTTTTGAGTATGCAATACGCTACATTTAATTTTAAATGGCATACATTGAATCTTAAATTCGTGAAAATGTGTTGTTTGTTTATTTGCTGACAGTATCGCCCCTTAGGCCCAAATGGCTTAAGTCCCTCTGAGAGTTTCCTTGGGTCGCCTTAACAACTAAGTATTTATACAGCGAATCTTTAATTATAGGGTATACATTTCATTGGGTCTTTGCCAGATTTAGGGGGAATTCTCGGAGACAGAGATGGAGAGAGAGAGGGAGCGTGCAGGTGGGATGTATTGTAAGGCCTCACTCACACAGTCGCAACAGATTGCTGTATGCTTGTTGTATACAAAGGGTGTGACACAGCTTGCCCCAATGCATTTCCAATGGGAGTCACATGGTTTGACACAACATTTGTGTTGTATGAGGGGGAGGGGCGCAGTCGAAACACAGCCGAAAGCCATACAACAGCTTGTAGTCCAAAATGTGGACTACAAACCATGTGACTTCCATTGGAAATGCATTGGGGCGGCCATGACACTCACAACATTCATACAACAAGCATGCATCAATGTTGTAAAGGTCTGAGTGAGGCCTAAGAGTCATGTGGGTGAGGAGAAAGGGTTCCATCAACCTGTGTGAAATGGTCATGGATTTGAGTCTTCTACAAGAAGCCAACATTGAGGATAGGAATTTCAAAAGTGAACGTACAATTTTACCCAGTGCTTTACTACGTCTTCATAGCTTGATCTGCACCTCCTGTGCTATATTTCATGCTGCCTTTAACCTAAGAAGAAGAGTCAGAGAATATTGCAAATTCATTGTTGAGAAGGGACTGGATCTGTTTGGGATAAGAACCATTTTCTGCTATCAAACATCAATATCCTAGGCACTCACACAGCACTGGCCCTTATCACTGTTATGCAACATTGCAATTAGTTTAGTTATTTAATTGGATTCAATTAAATTCAGTTCAATTTCATACAGTACTTTTCTAGAATGTATAATTGTATCTGCATGACGTTTCTTACATTGTCAACTTAGACATCACACTAGCTATATTAGCTCCCATTCTCTCTTTGTATTCCCCTCTCATTACATCTTTCTTTCCTAATCCTCTCACAATAGTTTTGTGCCAGTGGCACATACCCATGTTGTATCCTCCTAATCTCTCTCACTCTCTCCCTCATCCCCCATGTCTCCCTGGCTTTTCTTCTCTCACTCTCTTTCTCTCTTTACTCCAGCTCACAATGCGCATTCTGATCTTATTCGGAGTACTTCATACTTTTGGTATTTTAAGTACAATTTGACCCATTCGTTTGTACTTTTACTCGAGCAAATTTTGTGTTTTGGACTTTTACTCGTAACAGAGTATTTCTACTTTTACGTAAGTACAAAATGTTTTTTCCCCACCACTGTGTGTTGCAGGACGGCTTGGCGATCAACCACCACGCAGACCACACGCTGAACAGTTTCTGCCAGTGGCAGTCCACGCTGGCGGGCGGCGAGGGCCGTCGGCACGACCACGCCATCCTCCTCACCGGCCTGGACATCTGTTCCTGGAAGAACGAACCCTGTGACACTCTGGGTATACAGCTCACATTGTCCTCTGTCTCTTTGTGTTACTGTCTGGGCTTCTTTTTAAAATGAAAGGTGTTGCTTGGCAAATTTAATACAAGGTGTGTGTGTGTGTGTGTGTGTGTGTGTGTGTGTGTGTGTGTGTGTGTGTGTGTGTGTGTGTGTGTGTGTGTGTGTGTGTGTGTGTGTGTGTGTGTGTGTGTGTGTGTGTGTGTGTGTGCGTGCGACCATATGGTCACAGGCATGACCATTATGGTCATGCCTCGTGATATCACGTGACATCATCAGGGATGGAAATGCCTGATGTCATCAATATTAAGCCCATATATGGGAATGCCCATATATGGAGATCCCTGATGTCATCAATATTGACCAGCAACTCTACATCTGACCTCAAACCTCAAACCCTTAGATCACCATATGGAGCTGACCTGTTCTGACATTCCATATGTTGATCCTTCCCCATCCATCTTTCCTCTTCGATGACTCCCTTTTGACTGATACCTGTCCATTTAAACTCTAGACGGGCCTGCCACAAAGTTATTTTTGCAGCCGCGCCCGGCAGCTGGCGAAAACTAGAGTTCTCAACAGGCCCGAAAATTAAGGCCCTACCTGGGCCCTCATCAAACCCTGTACACTCAAGACACTGCCCCCGCTGCCACCTCTAGGTCTCCATATATGGAGCTGACCTGTTCTGACATTCCATATGTTGATCTGACCACATCGAACCCTGTACACTCAAGACACGCTCCATATATGGCCAGTACAGAATTCATTATATATGTTGAAAAACATCATATTTGAGTGTACTTGAGTCTGTATTCCTCTTTCTCCCTCCAGAAATAGTGAGTGAATATTTATGACTGGAAGGTGACACACTGGGCCCTTTTATGTGTGTGTGTCTCTCGCACACTCTCTGTCACACAAACACGCATGTACGCACATACTTACGCACACACACGCCTTCTCAACACTACTCTGGGAAGGTGTGTCTCTCCCCTGTCTCACGGTATGTCCCAATGTCCTGGAGAAGAGACCAGATGTTCAGAACTTTAAGGTCTACTGTAGTATTAAATATTAAACTGTTCTTGTCAAGAGGTTGACATGGGTGGGTGTTGTAACTTTCCAAATGGTGCAATAAATTCAGCAGTCATTTTGAACTTTCTGCAGCTTCCCAAAACAAACGCGGCATTGTAGTTGCAGGCTAGCTGTAGGAAATGGAAAGAAGAATAGTACATTCAGAAAATTGTCTTATGTTATAGGGTAGCTGAAATAACATAAAAACACACCATGAAAGACTCACATAGTCCATAAATAAGAGCCGGTGTGCAAAGCTGCATTGGAGAATAGTGACAGTCCATTTCCTAGTTTAAAAGAGATATTGCAGTGGTAGTAGTAATAATATGTTAAATACTATATTGTGGTTTTGGACAAAGTGGTTGCTCTTAGGTGAGAGACTGTACAGTAGCTCAACCTGCTTTACATGCTAACTCTCACAGTCTCTGTGATTGTACAGCTTGTTAACCATCTAACAGCAGCCTGTTGGTGTGGTAATGACAATGCAACACTATGTTGTCTTGTACACTTCCATCTTGTGTACAGAGAACAACACATGCATGCACGCGCCTGTACCGGTCCAGCGCAAACGGACACGCACGCACGCACGCACGCACGCACGCACGCACGCACGCACGCACGCACGCACGCACGCACGCACGCACGCACGCACGCACGCACGCACGCACGCACGCACGCACACACACACACACACACACACACACACACACACACACTACCTTTGAACTCGGCTTTCACAGTAAAGACTGGGGCTAATATTAGCTGGTACAAAGACCAAACTTTGAAGTCAAAGTTAAAGTTGGCGGTGGAAGTGTAATTTTGTCTTTGTGTGTGTGTGTGTGTGTGTGTGTGTGTGTGTGTGTGTGTGTGTGTGTGTGTGTGTGTGTGTGTGTGTGTGTGTGTGTGTGTGTGTGTGTGTGTGTGTGTGTGTGTGTGTGTGTGTGTGTGTGTGTGTGTATTTTGTCTTAGAGGAAAAGTGTAAGAAGTGTGATTCCCACAGGTGTGAGATAAATCTTTAACGCCGTCACCATTAGAGCTATACTTAAACACAGATTTCATCAAATGCATGTCAGGTTGTCCCCCTGCGTCATGTTTATTTTCATTTTTTTATGAATCATATATGATATCATGTCAATGATCTAGTTTTCTTTACACAAGATAGGTGTAAAATTAACATTCTCACAGACTGTCAGGCTTGACGTTGAGGTTGAGTGTGATTGTTATTCAGTTCAACACATTCATTCATAATTAATTCCAGGGGTGTTTGGTGCTCTGTGGAGAATGACTTGACTCTGGGAGTCCAAGACGTGAAATAACAGAAGATTAAGTTCTCACCAAGACAAAGACATTAAAGGGGTCCCTTATGGGTCCTTTCCTTTTTGACTGAAGGCCAGGAGTACTTACTGTGTGTGTGTGTGTGTGTGTGTGTGTGTGTGTGTGTGTGTGTGTGTGTGTGTGTGTGTGTGTGTGTGTGTGTGTGTCTGACAGTCTGTCTGTCTGTCTTGTCTGTCTGTCTGTCTGTCTTGTCTGTCTGTCTGTCTGTCTGTCTGTCTGACGCACGCACGCACGCACGCACGCACGCACGCACGCACGCACGCACGCACGCACGCACGCACGCACGAGAGTATGAGAGAGAGAGAGAGAGAGAGAGAGAGAAAAAAAAACAAGAGACTGGATTTGTCTTTGTTTGTTAAAGTGAGGGGCGAGACGGTGCAGTGGGACCTGGGGATGTTCCCATATAATTCACCCAGAGCCCGTAGAGCCCCGTACTTTAACAGGTTAGAGGGGTTCACCCGTCACAAGGACTCCTCTGATAGCTCTTCTACATGCATTCCACAGCTAACAGGCAACTGTTAGCTGTCGCATCTGCTTAAGAGCAGAAGAGCTACAGAGAGCAGGCTATACTTTGAAGCACAGGGTTCTTTGTGGCTTAGTTAAACTGCATGGCTTG
>NC_136811.1:25406475-25643975 GCF_951216825.1 Electrona antarctica | reverse complement strand
TTGGTGCATTTATAGATAGATAGAAGATGGAGGGAAGGCAGGACAGCGTGCCTGAGCTTATGAATTCACAAACTGTGAAAAATATTCACACAAAAAACAAATATGTGGGAAATTATTTGGGGATTTCTGGCTGTGTGCACAAGAAATCTGGCACTGATCTCTCCAGTGGTCTGTGAGGTTATCCGCAGACTCATACACAGACACACAGACAGACCTCCTAGACGGTTCACCTCCTTGGTGCCACGCTGTAAAAGTCAGGAAAACAGGAGAAACTCATTTCCAGCAACACGCAGTTAAGCAGAGGTTCTCAACTGCTGTGCCCTCGAGACAAGGTCTAGTGTGCAGTGGAATTTCAGACCATCACTGTATTGGTCAATCTGGCTGACAGAAGCTTGGGTCATAGCGGCAAGTTCCCTTCAAAAAGATTTCCAGTTCTCCAGAACGCCAGTGGGTCACCTCCATGTACTTACATTGGCTGTAATTGTATGATCTCTGCCTCATTAACACAACAGCCAGTCAAGCCCCATGTCCCTTCTCCTATTCAACTGTACACTGATTGGCTCAAACTTGTATATGTACCAGTTGACAGCCAAGTGCCGGTAACCACTTATTGTATTGCCCTATTGTATACTTTGTCATATGATGGTGTTGTGAAAAAATTGTGACAATAGCTCACATCACTATTTATAAAATAAATAATAATAACATCATTATATTTTAAAAAAAAAAGAAGAAAAAAAGAATAGAAAAAACAATTACACATAAAGAAAACGTTTTACAGATTTGCAAAGATGAAGGCTTGATTCTTTATGGATTTGTAAAGTATTTTAGAGCTGGCTTTGTTGTTTTGTTATAAATTCAGTACATCAAAATGTCTAAAATCTAGGACTACTGTAGAATTCATCATGTATACACTTTACAGTATATGCATTCAAGCATGCCCTTATGTGCCTGTGTGTGTGCTGGTAATGTAATGTATTTTTCATTCTTACTGATGTGAATAATACAGCAATATATAACATCCAGTGAAATGACAGCAGAACAGTATTGTTCTCTGTAGGCACATAGGGCCCATAAAGCAATGGAAGATTGCACGGAATGAAATACACACATATATACACACGCACAAGCACACAAGTGCACACTCTGCTAAAGCAATCAGGAACACTCACTATCACCGTGGGCCAACGTTTTTTGCCCTTTTCAGCTCTTTTCAACATACTTTGCATTATATTCCTCTGCCCTGCAGTGTTTAAGCTGTAAAACATGTCTCTGTGTAGTTACTGATGATATCAGCTAACAGTGGGAACCCCCTCCCCCCACTCGTGTTAGAGTATGAGTGATACAAGCAAGCGTTTATTATGTCTGCCACGACCAAGTGCTTGATGCATTAAAACTATTATTCTCAGGGCTGTTGTTATGTTACCACGGCAACACGCGACAGTCCTGTCTGAAGCAGACAGATATTCTGTATGTGTGAGTTAAGCATGCCGACAATCAATCATGTCCCCAAATGAGATTTATAATCTTCTGTCATTGATGTCGGTTTATGCCTGCATGAGCGTTTATCAGCAACACTAAAGATGAGACGAATGATGAATTCATGCTTGCTCCGCTATCATCCCCATGTTCTCTAATCTTCTCCCGGAACCCTCTCTGTCCTTTGGCCTCTGCCCCTCTGCTTCTCCTTTCTCTCCTCTCCTCTCCTCTCCTCTCCTCTCCTCTCCTCTCCTCTCCTCTCCTCTCCTCTCCTCTCCTCTCCTCTCCTCTCCTCTCCTCTCCTCTCCTCTCCTCTCCTCTCCTCCCCTCTCCTCTCCTCTCCTCTCCTCTCCTCCAGTTCTGCACAGGCGTTGTGTCTATCAGATGAGCCCATATCTGTGGAGGAGTATCGCTACCCGGAGAAGTTGCCTGGGGAGCTGTACGACGCAGACACACAGTGCAAATGGCAGTTTGGGGAGAAGGCCAAACTCTGTACCCTAGATTTCAAGAAGGTAAACCATCGAAAGTCTAGGAAAATAGAACAGACGCAAGGTCCTGTCAGCGAAAAGAGAAGAAAAAAAAACATTGGCTTTATTGAATGGATATTTCATACTGAAACCTTTTAAGAGGTCCATTTTTCTTTTCGGCAGTGAAATATGGCCTCAAGTGGATGTACTGTACACAGATTTCATCTCAATTATGTCATTCTACACAAATTTAAAAAGGAGTTAAAATCTCATGGCTGTGTTTTCCTAAGAGTTTTTTTTCTTGGAAATGAGGCAGGTAATAAGTCATGGACTTGGCTCCTAATGAGTCAAAGAAATCTGGTGGCATTTGCCTACCAAGGAGGAGGAGAGGTGTTGATGGAGGTGTTGATGGAAGAAATGAGAGATAGAGAGGGGGAGGAATGGAATGGAATGGAAAGCCAAGCAGAAGGAAATGATTGGCTGATTGATAACATTAGGCTTGATTGCCCTCACGCACGCACGCACGCACGCACGCACGCACGCACGCACGCATGCACGCACGCACGCACGCACTGACACAGAGTCACAGACAAGCAAACACACACACGCGCACACACACACACACACACACACACACACACACACACACACACACACACACACACACACACACACACACACACACACACACACAC
The DNA here is from genome assembly GCF_951216825.1 of Electrona antarctica. Classification (NCBI taxonomy): domain Eukaryota; kingdom Metazoa; phylum Chordata; class Actinopteri; order Myctophiformes; family Myctophidae; genus Electrona; species Electrona antarctica. Next base: position 25,641,334 of record NC_136811.1, on the reverse strand, counting down.
ACACACACACACACACACACACACACACCACAGACAGAGTTACACTGCTGCCCATGAAATACTCACTGGGAAAGAAAGCTAAATATATGCTGGAGTGTCGCCAATGGGAATCTCTCCTTGTTGCTCTCCCATTGTATCACAGAGACCTGCTGTGTAATGGACCACATTAATACATTATGATCAAAGTACACTTCATTTAACTTTTACAATGTTCAAATGGACCTGTTAGCGTCCATTTGTTCCATTTGTACACTTTTAGTGAAATTAACACTTATAAACATCTGTGTGCATGTCAAATCTGTAGGGACCTGTGCAACTCTAGGATGTCTGTTCTCAAAAACTTGAACAACCAACAATGACCCAAAAAAAGCACTGGGGAGTTATACTTCTTCCGTTGAAGTGTTTAATATTCCTTCATAGGCATTGTATATCTTATACTTTGAAAAGCTGTTATTTATTTATTTTTTATTTATGTGGACTGTCATGCCTGTTTTATTAGATGTGTGGATTGACCTGGGAGTCGGGTGTGACACCCTGAATATAGGGTGTGTGTTCCATATCCCATATAAGCCAACAAAATGCCCACACATTGATATAGTGGAGGATCTCTGCTAGTTGTTTTCTGGGAAAATGTGCTGGTCCCCGGAGGGAAGGGAAGTTAGGGACGTGTCCCTGAGCAAGACACTTGTCTTGCTCAGGGACACTTGGACATGTAGGCTAGTTGAGCCAAGGGTCGAACCGGTGACCTTCTTGTTCCCAGAAGGCCTCTACCTATTCAGCTATGGCCGCCCTTTTGCTGCTGCCATTTGGTCCATTTTTACACTCTCATGAACACTGGGGATTTTGTAATGTGCAGTTGTGCACCTCCTCTCTTACGCTTCATGGTCAGCAAGGTGCACTGGACACAAAACACCAAAGTGGTCCACATATACTTCATCCCTCTCCAGACTCTTGTTACTTATTACAGCATTATTATTCGGCCCTGAGGTCCAATTTATTGTGTTATGAATTTATATTTCATGAAACTTTCTGGCAGGCCCTTTCAAGATAAGGGAACAACTGGAGGAGCCAAATGATACTCTCGATGGGGTATGGGTGGAGCTGGGTTACCCTGGCAAAAAAACACAACAGTTTCTCTCTCTCTCTGTCCATCGTTTGCTCTCTCCCCCACGCTGCCGTGCGCTCTCTCTTCGTCTTTTTACTATTGGAAAAGCCCTGACTTAGCAAAACAGCTGCACAAATAGGCCTTGGGATGGGATCCATGATGGCTTTTGGCAGTGAGCACAAGGGGCAGGGGTGCCTGTCTGCATCTGCACTGAGTTGTCAGAATCTGATATAGTCATTCATATAGTAACAATGTGGACATGTTTAAAAAAAAGTAGCGGGCCATGTTTCTCAAGCAACCCAGACACAGTTTGGAGAATAGGGGAAGTTCCCAATCCTCCCATGTGAATGTGAGAAAGAAAGCCAGCCTATCAAGTCTGCTGTTGAACTTGTGCACTCGTGCATTTCATGCTTGGAGAGTACAACATATTTGCCTTTATTTACTATATATTGGTGTACTTGTATCTGTTTGCCTGCTTACTCTGTGTGATATCGATGCATGCAAATGTAGGTCTGCAAAAATATAGATTGGGGGGAACAATAACAATGTTGTTGATTTTAAAGAGTGTATTTAGAGTCATCTACTGGGACCGTTCTATCTCCCAGATAGTTTTTTGTGACCCTGAATGCGACCAAGCCAAACCATTGGCAGACATATTGGCTTTGCTTTGCTTTTTCTTCTATATATATTTCAATAGTACTGTTTGGCTGAACTCCTAAAGAGTTGAACATTTGGAAACACAAACACGAACACAAAAGAAGACTGAAAGAAGATTGGCCAAATGATCATTATTCACACAAGTTGTCTTTCACAGAGTTCCCATCCCTGACTTTTTATAGCTGCCCAGAAGATTATTTCTGACAATTCAGTTTTCCCATCACTGGCTTTGTGTACAGCTGTTGCAAGGAGTATTCTAACAATCCAGCTACTGTAATTTGGTGCCAGAAAGCATGTTTTGAACATAATAATAGTGTCATATAACCTGCTGAAAGGTCCACTCATTACTGAGACCTACAATAGTGCAGAGTACAGACTATTGCCATGTCTTACTAGTAAGTTGACTTCCTCTTTCTAACTTTGAAGTCTTTGAGGTTAAGTTTCATATAACAACATACAGTAGTTCATATAAATCAGTTATTTCTAGGCCTATTTTCAAATGTGTTTATCTACCACCATAAAACTGATTAAGTTTCATATGATTCAAACAAACTTTAATCTGTTTCTGTTGGTTGGCCATAAAATGTTAACCCACATTCCTGTGTAGAGAGTTGAGGAGAGTGATAAACACCCTTTACTTGCCATCTTCTAACAGCTAATTTGATACTTTAATACAGTGGTTTTCAAACTTATTCACATCAAGGTCCATTATTTATTCAGCATTTAAGCCACGGACCACCATTTGATGAGAATTAGCCTCTCTGACCCAAAACTTTTAATATTTTGTTCGTTGATGTGGTACCATTAGGAGAGATAACAGGCAAATGTTGATCAAAATAACAATTCTAATACATTCTCTAATTGTGTACAAAACGGTCCATTTGGTTACCAACTCTTCACCATTTAGCTGGGTACCACCTGGAACCTCCTTAAGGTCTCCCAACCACTGCTTTAATACAAACAACTAGTGGTCTTCCTTTTAGATAAAAAAAATCTAGATTTAAGTTACTTTGTATGCATTACTTACTTATACTTACTGTGTGTGTGTGTGTGTGTGTGTGTGTGTGTGTGTGTGTGTGTGTGTGTGTGTGTGTGTGTGTGTGTGTGTGTGTGTGTGTTTGTGCCTTAAGGATATCTGCAAAGCTCTGTGGTGTCATCGTGTTGGGAGGAAGTGTGAGACAAAATTCATGCCAGCTGCCGAGGGCTCTGCCTGTGGGCCTGACATGGTGAGTTATTACGTGCCTGCCTGCCTGCGTGCATGCGTGTTTGTGTGTGTGTGTGTGTGTGTGTGTGTGTGTGTGTGTGTGTGTGTGTGTGTGTGTGTGTGTGTGTGTGTGTGTGTGTGTGTGTGTGCGTGCGCCCGTGCATTTGCGTGCATGTGTGTGTAATCTATGTATCTATGCTTGTGTGTAGACATCTCTTTTTTCACAAAGTTATCTTTCTTTCTTTTCAAAATCTTTTTATTTCCGTTTTATAACAGTATGGGTGTCAAGTCACAGGTTCATAGAGAAAATAAAAATAAAATATCAGATTTTAGTATCAGTGACTGAGGTAAACAAACGTAGTCTACTGTATGAATCACAGAGATTGTGGGCAGACATAATGAAAAGACTTTTGTTAGTTATTGTGCAAAACATGCCCCTTCAAGAAAAAAGAAAAACATTTTCTCCCCTTCAAGTCCCAATTTAGTATAGCCAATTCCCAATTCCCCAGCCTCTCTACAAGTACTCCATCTCTGCTAACCCCCACAATCCACAAAGTTATCTTTCAACAGCATGCTAAATAATCTCATTACTGAAATGGGTTTTGTTATTTGAATTCAGTGGCACCGATTAGATCTGTTTTTATCACTCTAGAAGTGTGTGTTTTACCTCTGTTGGCAACACACGATGCTCCATGGTAACATCTCACCAAACAAACCACACGTTTAAGAGATCTCAGTTACAGACTTGCGGTTCAAATGAAAACATGTCTGCAGAAACAACCAGTACATAGATGCTGCTATCAAAAGCATAGCAATTTGGAGACTTAATTAGCTGTTATTGAAGGATGCTTAAATTACATCTTCGCTCACTGTACTTTGTACCAAAAAAGAACCAGAAACTCAAAGCAAATCCTCAGAATGGAATCATTCATGCTACTGTGACAGTGTTCACACAGAGTAACTGGGTCATAGCATGGTGAAGTTGACTGGGACAACAGGTCGTTAACCATATAGAGAGCTCTGGATACTATGAGTGTTTATTAAACTTTATTGAGCTGTTAATTGCACGTGCAACAGATTTCACATTTAAGTACTCGTCCGTTAATGGACTGTGATATTCTGGTCACCGCTTCTTTTGACCTGTCCCTCTATGAGTCTTTGTGACCCAAATCAGGCTAATAAAGTATCCATGAAGAAGCTGAATTGTGCCTTATATTGTGCTGGGAGGCAATGTTTTCTTTTTAATAGTGGTACCATTGTTGGCATTGTTTCTTTGTTTCTTTCATCCCTCTTTCCTCTAGGTTCTCCCATTCTCTCTCTCTCTCTCTCTCTCTCTCTCTCTCTCTCTCTCTCTCTCTCTCTCTCTCTCTCTCTCTCTCTCTCTCTCTCCCTCTCTCCCTCTCTCCCTCTCTCTTTCACTGAAAGCTGATTTGCTTTTCTCAATGTATTGAACTTGATGGTTTAATCCCATATACTCCCTCAGCGGGACAATTAACTGAATGCAAACAATGACACGCTCACTTAGGAATTCATGGCACTCCACCGCAGGGGGAACATAGTTAGGGGGAATCAGCTGTTTGGTTCTCAGTGAAGCACCATGAGATCAGTCTGTGGGGTAAGCATGAGTGTGGCTATGTTTTTGTTTATCTTCCCTTGTGGATTTTTTTAATCATTGAAACCTGCTGAGTTATGCGAAGATATTCGATACATGCCTCCTTGAGCACACACCCACTGCTGTTCTCTCAAACCACCCCACATCTTTATATCAAGTGCACAAAAACAGAGCTGTCCTTGACTAAAACATTTCATAGGACTTGTTGAGTAACCACTTGGTTGATTTAATCAACAAACGTGTGAAAGTTGAGTTTCCCACATAAAGTGAATAAAAAACACTTTTAAATCTCATATACTAGAGGTAACAACTCATTCAGTACGGGAAAACAAATCAAATCGGCCAATTGACTACATTCTTGTACCTACTACCTGTACAATGTACAGATGTTCCTACTACCTGTACCTACTACCTGTACTACCTACTACCTGTACCTACTACCTTGTACCTACTACCTGTACAATGTACAGATGAAGGACCATGAAGTACCAGCCATAGAGTTATAAAGGATAGACGCAGGACCGGAGCGACAGCCCCGCCCCCCGCTATTCATTTCAATTGAAGTTGCTCAGTGGCGTTTTAAAGCACCCAGAAGACTGCCGGAAGTACCATTATAACTCAATGCCTCGAGCGAACGGAAGAGCAGCCCGGACCTCACATTTGAGGTCCGGGATGACGCAAAGGTACGTACATGAAGTCACTGAACGTCCGTCCACCTCCATGAACGTGCTGCAGTTCCTCTTTTTGCCAGTAGGTAGTGGCAGCTTCAACGTTGGATAGCCTTAATGGGGGCTTGGTACCAGCATACTTCAATTCAAAATTGTAAATGCAGCTCTGCCCTCTGCCCTCAGTCCCCATTTACTTAACTGATTACCTCACAAAGGTGAGCAACTCTCACAGTCACAACACTAAAGGAAGCATAAATAATGATCTAGTGCCACCCACATATAGAACAAATATGGAGGTATGGGTAAATTCACTTTCTACAGCACTGATTTACTTGTATTTTGATTTATTTGTACTTTGACCTGTACATAATCATGTTTTTGAGATATCTCGATTATTGTCATTGTTGTGTGCATGGAATGGAAACAAGACCGCAAGGTCTTTCTTCGGTGCTATCCTTTTGGACCAATGTGCTTTGACTGTACCATGTACTGTTTGCATTTTTATTGTCTAATACAATAATCAAAACTTAATGTACCTTCATCTGTTGCTTCGACACAGTTCGGCTGTCTTTTTTTGAACACTCTTGACACTTTGCTTTGTCCCTCTCTTCCTTTCTCTCTCTCTCTCTCTCTTCCTCTCTCTCTCTCTCTCTCTCTCTCTCACTCTCTCTCTCTCTCTCTCTCTCTGTCTCTCTCTCTCCCTCTCTCTCTCTCTCCCACCACCCCTGTGTCTCTTGCAGTGGTGTCGTAGGGGCCAGTGTGTCAAACAGGGAGACGAGGGGCCCAGGCCTCAGCATGGTCAGTGGTCAGAATGGTCTTCCTGGTCAGCCTGCTCCAGAAGCTGTGAGAGCGGCATCACCTACAGAGAGAGGCAGTGCACCAACCCCAGGTAGAAACACACAAACACTACACGCACAACGCACACACATGTATGGAAATACATAATTTGACTAATGTGTAAACCAAACGTACGCTGTAAATTCACGTCAGTACATGAACAAAACCTATTATAGCAAGACTTTTATTTTTTTCTGTTGAAAAAGGACATTACTTGTGTAAATTTACTAAATTATTGTTTATCTCTCATTTATTCCCGAAACCCAAGGCCCATCTGGAGACAGCATAGTAAGACACATTAGTGAAATAGTGAAGATCGCTGACGCAGATCTCTCACTTCCTTTGCTTACTGCTTGCTCCAGTCTTTCACTCTTTGAGTCTTTACAGTATGCACTCAATCAGTCACTCAGTCAGTCCGCCACAAACGCTGGGGCCACCTCTTCATCACCAAACTACCCTACCGTGCCAAGATCCTGTCAAGTGCTGGGATAGATTAGACAGAGACAGACAGGGAGAGAATGTCAGAGAGAGAGAGAGCAAGAGCAGGAATGATAAAGTAGGGAATAATAGATGTGGGAGAAGGGGAGGAGGGAAGCTGGCAAGGAGAGGAAGGGACATATAAAAGACTGAGGGACACGGAGAGGATGAAACGGTTAAGTAGGGAAAGACAGAGATGGCACAGAAAGAAAAACGGATAGGAAATAATGAGAGGAAAATAAGTGTGGGTGTAAGTGAGATGGGGTGAGAAAGAGAGAGAGAGAGCTCAGTGATGGTGTGATTGGAGGGCTTATAGAAGATGTAATTGTCCTGAGCCAAGGATTAGTTGGAGCATAGCCTGGGGATATGCACCTGTGAATGGAATGGGCCTCCACTCGGCTTTTCGATACACAAACATTTCAGAGTTTTATGTGAGTTTTATGCGGTACAGTTAAGTATACAGTTATTACATTATCATCTGAGTAATTTTTCATGCGTTACCTAAACTGTAAGTAAGTAGCCGTGGGAACCGATGGTTCCAGAGCCATGCAGCCTATACATGAGGAGCCCATTTCCTGTTTCTGTAGCATGAGGCAGCTTGATGTACAAGTACACCCCCTGGCCTGGACATGACGCTAGTAGCTTGATGTACAAGTACACCCCCTGGCCTGGACATGACGCTAGTAGCTTGATGTACAAGTACACCCCCTGGCCTGGACATGACGCTAGTAGCTTGATGTACAAGTACACCCCCTGGCCTAGACATGACGCTAGTAGCTTGATGTACAAGTACACCCCCTGGCCTGGACATGACGCTAGTAGCTTGATGTACAAGTACACCCCCTGGCCTGGACATGATGCTAGTAGCTTGATGTACAAGTACACCCCCTGGCCTGGACATGACGCTAGTAGCTTGATGTACAAGTACACCCCCTGGCCTGGACATGACGCTAGTATGTTGCAGTGACTTACTGTATCCCCAAGCCAGCCCTTAATTCTGAGTGCCAAGCAGGGAGGCACTGGGTACTATTTGTATTGTCTTTGGTATGCCTTGGCCGGGGATTAAACCCTGATCACCCAGTATCAGGGTGGACATTATCTAACCACAAGGCCACTGAGCTAGCTAAACTGTATCCCCACAAATGAAACTGCATTCTTGAGGTTGCTCAGAGGGCTCTCTTGTCATTTGACAATTGAGAGCATTCAGTACATTCCCATTTGATAAATTCAGATCGCCATAATGTGGGACTTGCAGAGCGCATGCTCTAGCTTGGACAAAACATGTCTCGTTTGTCCGAGCATCCTAATGCTCCAAAATTAACTTGAGGTATGGAGATTATGGCAAAATGCAACAGCTGTGGCTTGTTTGGTGATCTAGATAGCGTCAACAAACAGCTTTTTATAGTATAACAGATACAGCATGTACATATATAATTATTATTAGTAGTATATGACAAACTATAGATGTGTTTTTGTATGTCATTTTGCCTTGTTTTGGTTTGACACTGTGGCTAACACAATTCTCGTTTGTAAATTGCAAAACAATGATATGCTCTGCCACACTGATGAGACTGCATTGATTCTACAGCAGACCGTCAGAGTGGATTTACAAGCTCACCAATAGATAGATAGCCAGAGAGAGGGAGAGATCCCTTCTTACTTAATCTCTACTCCTTTTTTGAGAGGTGATGCATGGCCTTTGAAGATTACGTCATATGGCAGCCAAGTCTACCGGTATGCGATTTTTAAGGCTTGTTTAGAGCGTTTATCACCTAAATCGTTTGCCAGCCAAGTCTATGGACATTAATGTTTGTTTAGGGCACTAAATGACGACGTAAGACGTCATGTGGGCGATATAAATTCAGTGGGCGCCATGGGCGGCTGGGCACCCCTCACTTCACCTGTGTGATTTGGACATGACGCTAGTAGCTTGATGTACATGGGCCATGGGCGGCTGGGCACCCCTCACTTCACCCGTGTGATTTCAAGTGTGATTTTTGAGGGGCACTAGCCCCTCCTATATACACAGGTTTAATGTTTGTCTTTAGTTCAATGTTTGTTTTGTAAACGCCATTGACAATGAAGGGAAAATGTACGTCATAATGTGTCATTTACGTCATATTGTCTCTTTATTGTTAATGGCGTTTAATATTTGTGTTGGCACCGTTTGTTTTACATCTCCATTACATCACCTAATCAACATGAGTTAGACTTTAATATATTAGCGCCCCTCACTTCACACGGGTGTGATTTTTAAACTCTATACTAATCTCGGTAGCAGTAATCGAAAATCCTGATTATTTTCCTTCTTTCCTTCCTTTTCCTGCAGACCTGCATATGGAGGAAAGTACTGTGATGGCTCCTCCAGGTCCTACAAGCTGTGTAACACAGAGGACTGTCCGTCCAATGCCATAGACTACAGAGCCCAGCAGTGTGCAGAGTTCAACAGCAAACAGTTCAGAGGATGGTACTACAACTGGAGGCCTTACACTAGAGTGGACGGTAAGGACGACCTTTTCCTGTCTTTGGAAAGTATCACTAATCCATTCTTTTCACATGACGAGAAGATGCGATGTAGAACTTCCCAGCAAGCTCATCAGTGTGGATATTTAATCTAGTCTCTCTCCTCCCAGATCAAGACTTGTGTAAGCTGTATTGCTTTGCTGAAGGCTATGATTTCTTCTTTGCCCTGGCCAGCAAAGTTAAAGATGGAACGCTGTGCTCCCAGGACAGCTCAAACGTCTGCATTGACGGCCTGTGTGAGGTAATGAAATATGTCAGGTGATGACAACGTAACGTCAAATTGAAGTTGCAGATTGATTTGAAAGCTTCTTTAGTTTGGTGGCCGTTGAGTTGAAATGAGTTTCCTGTTATCACTTGTATATTCTTTAAATATGTTCTCTTCAACAGAGAGTTGGGTGCGACCGTGTGTTAGGCTCCACTGCAGTGCCAGATGCATGTGGTGTGTGTAAGGGAGACAACTCCACGTGCAAGGTCTTCAAGGGACAGTACACCAAACAACATTATACAAACCGTAGGTCATCTTCTCCAAGTTTATATAGTTCCGTTCTGTTGTTGATCATATTTTTTCCCCTTTGATTATTTGTTCATCTTAAGGCAGTTTCTGTAAACCTTTTGTGTGTACAAACTGCAATTCTTTCTCTTGTTAAATTGCTTTGCATTGGGGACTCTGTGTGGCCAGTCTATGACGTCAGTCATCTATGACATCTAAGATGTATGACTCCATATTTGGACACAGTTTCAGCCCAATCCCACTTCGATTTAATGAAAGTTAAATATACAAAAAAGTATAAAACATATGTGAATAATATTCAGGGATTTTCTTGGTCTACTGGCAGCCTGCACAAGACATTTGGCGCTGATCTTCTGGGCAGCTCACCCCTTATAGTGCCATCCATGTTGTTAAAAACAAAACAAAAACAAAAAAACATTTTTTGTAACCACTTAAAGTTTCAACCCTATACTTAGTCGACTGGAGTCCCTCAGGTCTCTATTCTAGGCCTCCTCCTGTTTTCACTTCACACGTTCGCTGAAAATAGTCGATTGTAGATCAGCTATTTTTGCCGGATGTTCACCCCCAAATAGGGATGCTACACATTTTCAGTGGTTCAGAGTAAAAGCGGCCATATCTCCGGGCACCCCAGAGCTCCTATTTTGAAGGAATCACAGGACTGATTGTGTTAACATTGTGAATCACATCTTGATGATGTCATCAAGATGTGATTCACAATGTTAATGACATAGTAAAATGTTGAAAATGAGTGGAATTTTTTTTTAACACGTGGTGCCAAAGTTTGTGTTTTCGCCATTGAGAATGCATTTGGCGTTTAAATTAAATAACTCAGAAACTATAAAACATTTCAAAGTAAAAAGTTCCAGCATGTGTCTCCACAGTCAGCTGAATTATAAAAAATCACACCCGTGTGAACTGAGTGGTGTAAGGTTTTATATAGCATGATCAGCTGTGGTCTGACGTAATAAGGTATTATATAGCCTGATCAGCTCTGATATGACGTAATGAAATCACACCCGGATGTGATTTCACAACTGGCTTTTTTTGTGCAGAGAAAATGACCACGGTTGCTACGGTCATCCAGTTCACCCGGGTGTGATTTAATTACGTCAGAAATCATTTTGAACATAGCAACCATGCTCATTTTTTTCTGCACACAAAAGCCAGTTGTAGGAGTGGTTTACACCACTCATTTTTTAACACGTGGTGCCAAAGTTTGTGTTTTCGCCATTGAGAATGCATTTGGCGTTTAAATTAAATAACTCAGAAACTATAAAACATTTCAAAGTAAAAAGTTCCAGCATGTGTCTCCACAGTCAGCTGAATTATAAAAAATCACACCCGTGTGAACTGAGTGGTGTAAGGTTTTATATAGCATGATCAGCTGTGGTCTGACGTAATAAGGTATTATATAGCCTGATCAGCTCTGATCTGACGTAATGAAATCACACCCGGATGTGATTTCACAACTGGCTTTTTTTGTGCAGAGAAAATGACCACGGTTGCTACGGTCATCCAGTTCACCCGGGTGTGATTTAATTACGTCAGAAATCATTTTGAACATAGCAACCATGCTCATTTTTTTCTGCACACAAAAGCCAGTTGTAGGAGTGGTTTACACCACTCAAAAATGTGAATGGATTTTCTAGGTGAAAGTGATTTTGGGCAGTATTGCGTGGGCTCTCAATGTTAAGTAACATATTGGACATATGAGGTTTCCACCCGACAGAGACGATTTATTGTCTGTTTGTTTTGTGTCTTTGTACGTAGAGTATTATGGAGTGGTGACCATTCCAGCCGGTGCTCGGAGCATCCGTGTGGTGGAGCTCAACACCTCCAGCTCCTACCTCGCCATAAGGGACACCCAGAGACGCTACTACCTCAACGGCCGCTGGACGGTGGACTGGCCTGGCAGACACCCCATCGCCGGAGCTCTGTTTGAATACAAGAGGCCGTACAACAGACCGGAGAGCCTCACCTCGACTGGCCCCACCAACGAAACGCTGGTCATAGAGGTACAGTGTATATGGAGCCTGTAGTCACGCAAAGGGACTTCAGGAGTTGTTTACATTTTGTTGTCAAGGATCTATTCATACTCTTCCTGTTCTCTCTCTTGTAGATTTTGCTGCAGGGCTGGAACCCTGGTGTGCGCTGGGAATACACTCTGAAAAAGACCCACATCAAGCACAATTATTCTTGGGCCATCATACGCTCCCAGTGCTCAGCAACATGTGCTGGAGGTAACTACATGTACCCTATAGCATCATGTTTCGGCATCATTCATCATCATAATCATTAAAGGACAACACAATTCTCAAATTAAAATCAAGAGATGTTGAACATAACATTTCATAAGAGTCCAGTATTTCTCCATGTCTGAGGAGACTAGGAAAATCGGATCGAACACAACATTAATTTAATAAATTGTTAATAAACATTTGTTAAAACAAAAACACTCCAGACAGTGCTGTTTTGACCCACAACCAGGTCGCACCGATGCTGGTTTCCCACCACCAATGAAAGAAGCCTGCCAGTAGATCAGTGGTCCACTCTGTCCCTCTGTGATCTATAATGAGGCTCTTAGTTGCAGGTTAAATGGACTGACCAGAGGGAAGCGTCCCCATCATTACAGAGGGGACATTACTAGCACTTTTGTCCTTCTTATCCAACTAGAGACCTGCTATTACACGCACGCACGCACGCACGCATGCACGCACGCACGCACGCACGCACGCACGCACGCACGCACGCACGCACGCACGCACGCACGCACGCACGCACGCACGCACGCACACACACACACACACACACACACACACACACAAAGAGAGAGACTGCTATTAGACCCTTGTAATGACCTGGGTGTAACCTGGGGTGCATACAAAGGTTTGAGGTTGGTACTGTGTGTGTGTGTGTGTGTGTGTGTGTGTGTGTGTGTGTGTGTGTGTGTGTGTGTGTGTGTGTGTGTGTGTGTGTGTGTGTGTGTGTGTGTGTGTGTGTGTGTGTGTGTGTGTGTGTGTGTGTGTGTGTGTGTGCGTGTGCACGCGCGTGCGTGCGTGCACGTGGGTGCGTGTGTGTCTGTGTTCATGTGTCTTTCTTTGCATTCATGAGTACATGTGTGATTGTGTGTACGGTATGCACGTCTGCCTGCATCCATGTGTGTGTTTAGCTGTGAACAAAGCCCTCAGTGTGGAGTGCCCACTGAGTGACCCTGCAGGTTAAAGTTCCCCACCCCAGTCTATTTAGGTTTACCTCGACCACCTCCATCATTGGCTCCTGATTGTAGTCCCTAATGGTTCAAGGGTCATTTGCTTTATTAAAGAGTGTGACTAAATAGCTAGAAAACAGTGTTGTGGGCCTGATATTTGCAAAACTGACCTTGCCTAAGGCCAAATACCAACCTCGGATTCAAGTTTCACATATTCAGGTCTGACAAATGATTATTATTTTATTATTATTATTATCTTTCAAACATAGCTATTAATCATCTGGATGATTAACACTCCAGAATAACTTTCCAACACTGTGTGCTGCCACAAATGACAGAGACAGTCACAGTAGTACACAAATATAGCATATTATACCAAGTGCATACGACACATGAAAGCATATGCAAGCATTTCCTAGCATTACTTATATGACTTCATGCTGTTGATATGCTGTAGTGAAACCAGGTGCCTCACATTTATATTTGCAGCCGGCTTTATGTGAATGTGAATGTCTCCTCATGCAGGCCAGATGAACACCAAGTCAGCATGCTACAAAGATATGAGGGTTCAGGTGAATACCTCCTACTGCAATCCCAGATCCAGACCGGCTACTGGACTGATGCCCTGCCACACCCAGCCTTGTCCTGCCAGGTTAGTTATTATTAATACGATATCATAGATAATATCACAGTCAGAAACACTGTTCATGATTAGACATATGCTGTTATTATAAATGATGTGGTAAATATACCTCAAGACTCTCCCTAAATTATTTTAGTAGTTAATGTATATCAATATAATACAGAGGTGTCTTACGATCTTTTGGCTTGAGCAATTTAAGCCTTGGGGGGTGGGTAGGGTTTGAGGCGTGCACAGAATAATAAGAAATGTGGAACAATGCAAATCATAGCATTCTTATGACCTGAACATATGTATTAGCTACTTCCCCCGACAATCGATCAAGTGAAATTCTGTAGCTGCAAAACATAAAAAGTGAAGTGAAAGAGTGCTGCAGGCATTCCTTCATTTGTAGAAATCACAAGTCACAGATTGAGACCATCTGATTTAAGTCCTCCGTGCTGTGCCAGAGATTATCTCCTCATCATCTCATAGCAACAGTGTTGTGGTTGGCTGTGGGCCTGGTGCCTAGGTCTCTCTCACTCTCTCAATCTCTCTCTCTCTTTCTCTTTCTCTTTACTGCTCTACATCGTCTCTGTCGGTTGGGTGGATACCTTTTATGTCCAAAACGCTTATCAAAAATAGCTCAAAGCATGTCACATCGCAAGCTTGTAGATCGGCTATTTTTGCTACTTTTGTGTGACACTTTAGTATCAGGAAGTAGGGCATTAATATACGAAAAGAAAAACATGAAAAGTTGAATGATGGTTATGGAGATACGAGGTTTCTCCCCGACAGCAGCCATATCATGCCTCTGTCTCCCATTTATTGCCTTCTTCACTGCAAACTCAGCAGGTTTGGTTTTGACTTCTCTCTCTTGCCCCCCCCTCTCCAATGCCCCCCACCCTCTCCAATGCCCCCCCCCCCCCCCCCCCCCCCCAGACCTCTGTATCTCACTATTCAAACCACCTGCTGCTTTTTTCTACGTGTTATTGCCCTACAAAACCCACACATCTGTGGTGTCACTGTTTGACATTCAGGATGTCAAAAGCAACTGTTTATTGGTTGAGTCAACCTCTGTGAGCCTCTCCCACACGATCTGATTTTAATGTAGCTACGCAGGCCGCGATGCCCTAGAAGCACCTGTTATGGAAGGATAGCTCTCCTCTCGCGTCACGTAAAGTTAATTTATAGTGTGGTGGAAGGATGTGGCACAAAACAGAAATATGCACGCGTCTGCACCCTTAGTTTGGGTCCATTTATACTCTCTTCTGAGTTCAATTAACGCTGAGGATTTTACTGTGTGATGACTTCAACCTAAGACTTTTCCATGTGAAAGGAATGGGTAACTTCTGTGTTGACCGTAATATGGTTCTCATTCAGCCCTGGATCCACGTCGAACACATTTTAAATCACACTCTTTCTAACACTGTGGATGCCCGCAAAAAGACAAGCCAGACCCATTTGGGGTTTTGGACTTGCGCTGTGCAAAGCTATATAAGTGCCAGTTTGTTGTGGGTGCGGGACGGGTGGCCACAAGGTTGCATGAGGCCACTGCTGTCACCTTGAGTGGTATGATAAACAGTGTGTCTCTGCGATATGATGATACCAAAGACAGAGAGAGAGAGAGAGAGAGAGAGAGAAAGAGACATCCATGGTTCTGGTGTTGGTCCAGGGTGTGTCTCTGTGGGATCTTGGCTCAGCTCTGCTGAGTTCAGTCACCGCCAGAAGCCCTGACAGACTGGGCCAGGTCGGACGGTGTCGAGGCCGAGGCACAGACAGTGTTAGCTGGTGACGCGGTGATCATAGGGAGTGGTCCACTCACTGACAGTCAGGCCATGTGTCACACACACACACACACACACACACACACACACACACACACACACACACGCACGCACGCACGCACGCACGCACGCACGCACGCACGCACACACACGCGCACACGCACACACGCACACACACACACACACACACACACACGCACACGCAGGCATGCGTGGTCGTGGATACATGGATACACGTTTGGGAGTGATTCCTCCTCCTTGTCTCTGCTGCTCTGGACAGTGTCACAAATGGTAAAACCCTGAACAGGAACATTCATAAATGTAGGACAATTTTAGGTCAAGATTGTTATTAATGAGGGAGTTGTCCTCTGCTCTGTGTTTTTCTTTTTATTTACGTTCATTATTTCACCAGGTATAACAGTTCAAAATATAACAGTTTTAGGAATTTCACACGATTGTGTTAAAATACAGACAGCTATGAATTAAAATATTCATACTGACAATGATTTCAACATTGTAACTGATTATGACTTGTTGAGCTACAGACTCCATCTTAGCCCATATAGCACTTGACGTATATCACTTGCCCTAGCCTCGACAACCTTACAGGCGTATGCAAAGGCTCAATTTATGTAACTTAGATAGCATTCTATGTAGACATATCACTCTATAGTGTATACGCATAGTTTCATTATAGATATTCCACTGTTAGGTTCTTAGCTTATGTATGATTCTTGATGGCTATTTTTATATATCTGATGTATTACCATGTTCTGTTCTTGCTTACTGTAAATCGCTCTGGATTAAATTGTGATTGAAATTGTAATTGCCAGTTCACCATCTCTGACCATTTGAATAAGCATTTAGTCATATATTTATTTGCAGCTTTGTGGTTACGCATTTAACATAAAGTGCACTCAGGGTTTGATTTGTAAGCGAGAGAGAGAGAGAGTTAGACACACACACAGAGATGCCAGCACATATACTTCATTGTACGCCAAATAGGGAAAATAGCCGATCTACAAGCTGACCATGTGTCACATTGCGATGCAGTGTGAGCTAGTAGATCAGCTATTTTCAACAAATCCTATCCTAATATAAATGCACCACGTCTCTGTGTGTACGTGATTTCGTACGTCTGTAATCCACATAACTCGAGAACCGTTTTCCCCACGACTTCAAATTCGACACGCGCGTTCCACACCACCACAGGGAGTGCAGTGCCCGGTGTCGAGTCCGTCGGATCGCCGGTTGTCCAGAACCAGCACAAAAGCCCCTGCCAAGGCTCTGGACAGATCTCCATATATGGAGCTGGCCTGTTCTGACATCACAATGATGTTCTGACATCTGCATAGAGTCCATATTTGGGCATGCCTGACAAATAACTACATATATGTGCATAAAAGGGACACAAACATAACTAGAACTGCACTCTGTCGAGTGCCTACTTGCTTGTTGCACACAAGTAGGCCATAAATACCTACCTGTCATTGGGAAGTGTTGGCTGGGAGGAGGAGTAGGACTAAGGCCCTATACGTGTATGTAATCTGGCACCACTGCCGTATCAGGCACAAGTAGTCATTACGTCATACGCTGGGACGAAACATCGTCCTGGACGAAAACTATTACTTGCGCGCTCTGCTTGCACAGTAATAACTGGGTGGTGCATGCATTTCCGACTTTCATCGTTCCAAGTAGGTCAATGCCCAACAGGCACTGCTCAAGTATATTAAAATTGGCTAATGGGAGGGCCAGCTGACAGGTGGGCGGACCTCTGACTCAGCCATAATCATATTGGAGTTCTCAATGTGTCGTCATGGCATCAGCTCCATATGGGCACAAAAGGGGGAATGCCCATATATTGGCATACACTCATGACTCACAAGGACTGACCGATACAGATCCAGTTAGCCAGAGCCACAGACCTGACCCATTATCAAACATAAATATAAAATATATCAGAGAGTTTTCTGATGAATTGAAAATGGTGGACCCTGTTGTAAACAAGTGTAATGCCTTATCATGGTGTCGTCCACAGTAACAGTTTTTGTATTGAGTTACTACTACTTTCGGGTACTTTCGTTTGAAATGTACCAAATTAATTAATCAATCAGTCTACATTTCCCAAAAGGACATGTATATATTTATTTCAGTCTGACCAGTAGCAGGGATAAAAGCCTATCTCCATCGGTGATCAAAATGAATGGCCAATGGGGGAATAGTCCAAGTCCAACTTGTATCTAACTTTAGCCAAATGTATGCTTCGTCTCACAATGAAATAGCAGACCTACCAATCATAATGTGATTATGTGACGCATCCATGACGCAATGTCAGTCGGTTATTTTCGATGCATAACACTGTCGTGCGACGGAAGTATTAATCAGGCTTTATATATCTTCTTTCAGCTAACAACAACAAAGTGCAGAGTCCAACTATCCAAATGTATTCCCTTGTCTGCCTGATTTGATTAACACAACTGACTGGCTGCAATGACCTTGAATATCAGCCATATCTTTCTGATAAGAATGTGTGACAAAAATGCAGCATATCTAGAGAGACCCTCGCTATGCGTGTCTGAAACAGCTGCCGGTGTCAGGTCTTCTGAGTACATTTAATGTATCCCTTTCAGGCTAATAAGTATGTATTTGGAGTAATGGTCTCCAGGGCACCAGCGCTGTTTTGGGATTGTTCAGTTGTACTTTGATTGATTGTCTCTGCTCTGTGAATGAACCAAGGTCCTACAAGGTAATAATACATCGACATGCGTGTGTTTATTTATTGATGTAAGAAAGGTTGTTGTGGAGATGACTGGAATGGTGTGCAATGGGATGAGGGAAGGAGGGGATAAGCGGGTGAGGATGGACCATGGTTCATGATGATGGGTTTAGGGAAGGAGGGGCTAAGCGGGTGAGAATGGACCATGGTTCATGATGATGGGTTTAGGGAATGGAGAACAAAATGGATGAAGGGCGAGATGGACAGCGATTCGAGGAGCCAGGAAGACGCAGGGGCAGGACAATGCCATGGGTGGAGAAGTTAAACCCTGAGTCTTTGGCTTGGGGGTCCGTTGAGTATTGTCTGGTCCCTAGTGTGGGGTCCGTTGAGTATTGTGTCTTTTATTTTGAAGACCCCCAAATTCACCCCAACATGAACCGGAACTAAAATTAACTATCTCAGAAGCTCATCAGAAGCTTTAATATTGTAACCGCGAGGCAGCAAGGATTTAGCAATGAGACCCTAACATCCACGTTCTGTTAAAACACCTCAATCTGAGCCTCAATTCTGAGAAAAAGGCGCCTTAACTTGTAATGGTGGTGGATGGTGGGGAATCATTTCATTGGCGGACCACATGCGAGCCGAGCGTTGCCTAGCGACGGGGACACTGCTAGACGGTGGATATCAGCTGCTAGCCCATTCTGAATCAATAAAGACATTCTTGGCAACGAGCGCCATTGGGAAAAAAAATTAGTTAAGTTGATTTGGAATCTGATTCAGATGAGCTGTTAGGAATTAGGGAAGTGTCTTGCTCAGAGACACTTTGACATATACAGGTATGCACTGGGCAAGCTGAGGGTCAAACCATTGACCTTCTGATTCCCAGACAGCCTCTCTATCTACTCAGTCAGCTACAACAACCACCCCTTTAGGAACTTTTCAGTACGTGCAAGAGTTGAAAGACAGGGGATAACAGAGGAGACTGGGGTGCTGGAGGGATGCAACAAAACAAGCTCAAATGGCAGGTAGACGTAGGTATAAATACCTCAGTGATTGGCAGGAGGGGAGCAGGTAGACATAGGTATACGTAGGTATAAATACCTCAGTGATTGGCAGGAGGGGAGGAGATAAGGGAGTCGTTGTTAAGCATCAGGTGAGATTGATATCAGATGAGCATTTGAGGACATCTGCGACAACTGCAGTATTAAAACTGGGAACACTGTTTGTAACATAGTCTCGCGTAGCCAGACAACTATTCCACAACCTCCGAATGCTATATAGAGTCTGGACCTATAGCCCCCAATGAGCTGAGTAACATAATGCTATATAGAGTCTGGACCTATAGCCCCCATGAGCTGAGTAATGCTATATAGAGTCTGGACCTATAGCCCCCATGAGCTGAGTAATGCTATATAGAGTCTGGACCTATAGCCCCCATGAGCTGAGTAATGCTATATAGAGTCTGGACCTATAGCCCCCATGAGCTGAGTAATGCTATATAGAGTCTGGACCTATAGCCCCCATGAGCTGAGTAATGCTATATAGAGTCTGGACCTATAGCCCCCATGAGCTGAGTAATGCTATATAGAGTCTGGACCTATAGCCCCCATGAGCTGAGTAATGCTATATAGAGTCTGGACCTATAGCCCCCATGAGCTGAGTAATGCTATATAGAGTCTGGACCTATAGCCCCCATGAGCTGAGTAATGCTATATAGAGTCTGGACCTATAGCCCCCATGAGCTGAGGAATGCTATATAGAGTCTGGACCTATAGCCCCCATGAGCTGAGTAACGGAAGCTGCCATTTCCGTTCACGAAAATATATTTTAAAATATCTTTAGAGCTTATTTTTTTATTTCCTTTTCTGCTAAGCAACAAGCTATATATGCTTAGATGTTTTCTATTCATATTAGGATAAATGTGCGCTACTGTAAAGACGAAACGGAAGTGGCGAGGAGGCTCCACTTCCGCTTTATAGTTTACTCATAACAGCTCTTCCGTTGGCCCAGACTGTATGATGAAGCATTCGCAATTATGTTGTAACACAACATAATGTGACAGAAGGGCTATATGAGAGGCATATACATATAGCATTTATTTTTCTCCTTTATTATTTCAATTTTTATCCCACGATTTTGCAACCCATTTTTTCCACCCAGTGTCAATTATCTAATGTAATCCTGGGTGCTACACTCTGCCAACCTGGGGGGGTAGCGGACTGACCTCATGCTTCCTGCTATGCATGAGGAGTCCAAGCTGACAGAGGAGAGTTTCCCCGGCAGGACGTAGCACGTGGAAGGAACACGTTATTCCGACCAGTTCCTTTCCTCTCCATCAGGCGCCCCGGCTGGCCAGGGGGAGGTAGTTTATAGATCAGATTACTGCATGTTTTTTGTGAGGGTACCTACCTACCCTAGGGGACATGGGGAGAACATGCAAACGAAATGCCCTTTTCGCCAACCCCGCCTCGGGTATGGGCACTGATGACGTGGAGGAGAGAACACGTCCCCAGTGGGAATCGAACCCAGGACCTTCTAGCTGTGAGGCGACAGCACTACCGACTGTGCCACCGTGCCTCCGTGCCTCCTTTTTTCTTATGGCATAATTACCAAGTACCATGTCAGATGGGGTGCATAACATTTCACGAAGGCTACCACTAGTACTGGTGCAGAATAGATGCAGAATTGTACACGGGGGGCTAACAACTGTCAGCAATGTATGTCTCCGAAGAAATAACACTAGCATTTATCAAGAGGCCCGGGGCAGCTGCTGTAGAGGCGTCAATTCCTCTGTGCCTCTATTCTGAGTATTCCCATGCAGGTACACTCTAAGCAATGGTCTAGAATATCAGCCAGATTCTTGCTAATGAAATGGACACTGCTGACAAGTTGTGTCTTGATTTATGAGCAGAGAGTGGCTTAGTTGAAATAATGACCTCATCTTCACTATGATTGTGTATTTTCTGTGTCTTGCGAAGATGATGATGTTGTTCAGTCCCCAATTGTGATCATGTTCCCCTGCATGTGTAGGCCTGTTTGGTTATCTTGGGATGGAGTCAAACTGTGGAAGATGGATTGCAAAATCTGTCATAAATCCATGGGTGTTGACTGGACAATCAACAAGGTTCTCCTAGTTCCTGAACAAGGCATAGCTGATATTACACACAGCAGGCTTAATAGTCCCTGGACATCAGCACATCTTTCACTTATGCCTGATTTACTGTATACTCAGATGTGCATCATGTCATGCATCAAACATAGTCAATCTACAAACTCACAATGTGTTGTAGCGTGAAGCATTGTGAGCTTGCAGATCGGCTAATCTCGCTGTGCGACACCGCCTCACAACTAAGTATAAACGAGGCCTTGTCTTAGTCCAAGTCACTCTGTGAGAGCTTCAGTTAAATGCCTGAAAAGCAGTGTAATGTAATGTAATCATGGGGATTGCCTCACTCTTTTAAGAAGTGCTGAAAGGCTAGGTGGCACAGTTTATGCAGTGCTGGCATTGTGTGCTTTTTGAGCCATACTTTCATCTTGTTGATGTCCAGAAGAGTAACGGCTATGCATATGCAAGAGCACATACACGGCATATGCACACAGAACTTCAATAACATGTTGTAGGCAAAGACGCTAGTATGATTGGCTATCAGCTGTTGTCGGACGGACACATGCACGCACGCACGCACGCACGCACGCACGCACGCACGCACGCACGCACATGGGCATACATACACACACAGCCAGTCTTGAAGACAAAGCAGGGAAGGAGAAGAAGGGTGCTGGTGTCGGGTTACCATGTAGGGAAAATTGGGAAATACTCATCCCTCCTACTCCCCCTGGGAGAAGGAGGGATGTCCTGTGTCCTTACCACACCCCACCTTATGAACCTCCCTCTCAACCTGGGACAATGTCCTGTGTCCCTACCCCACCCCACCCTATGAACCTCCCTCTCAACCTGGGACAATGTCCTGTGTCCCTACCCCACCCCACCCTATGAACCTCCCTCTCAACCTGGGACAATGTCCTGTGTCCCTACCCCACCCCACCCTATGAACCTCCCTCTCAACCTGGGACAATGTCCTGTGTCCCTACCCCACCCCACCCTATGAACCTCCCTCTCAACCTGGGACAATGTCCTGTGTCCCTACCCCACCCCACCCTATGAACCTCCCTCTCAACCTGGGACAATGTCCTGTGTCCCTACCCCACCCCACCCTATGAACGTTTCAGTCAAAAGACCAAAACTTTAAACACAAAACCCTTATGACTGACACACATAATTAAGAAGATGTATTTTCACACTCTCCCTCTCTCCCTGTGCTCTCGTTTTGTCTGGGGAATCTCCCTTCTCTCACTCTTCCCACTCCAACTGTGTTGCCATCGCTGTCTTCCCAACATCTGCTTAAGCCATTCCTTAAGCTTTGATACATTATTCAAGGCTGAATGAATCTGGTCAGAAACGTTCAGTGGCTCGGACACTCTCAGTTAAAAACAAAATGCCATCAAAACTTAATGTCTGGATTGTGTAGGGTCAGGGCGGGCCAGGGCTAACACTAGGGACAGCGTTGTAGTGTGTAATGTGTATAGTAAAAATCACACCTGTGTGAAGTGAGGGGCGCTCGATCTTATCATCCTACTGTAAAATAGACACTTTGTCTATTTGCTCAGACACTATGATGTTAAATGTAACAATCATTGTCAATGGGAATTTAATGTTTGTTTAAGACTAAATGTGTGCACGGTAACTAATAGATGGATGTAGGAGGGGATAGCGCCCCTCAAAAATGGGGGGAAAGACAGAAAAGAAGAAAATACATATTGGAAACATTTCAAACCATCACCATTTCTCTATCCTTCCAAAGTGACCCCTAATTTCTCCAGCCTTGACTAGACAGCATTTTGTGTCTTCATTATTATCACATTTAAATCTCCCATCTCCACTTGATCCTTGTTTTACTGTAATTTACAAATCACCTTGTCACCCAAAGAAAATGTGTTCTGACCCTGGGGCCAAACCACACTTCTCAGAAATGCATGGGAGAATCAACCATTTGGGTTTATGAAGTCTAAGTAGGGCATTGATGATAATAAATGACGACTGAAATAATGGTTTCCCGAACAAGCTACCATTTATCTCATGTTTTATGGTAACCACCAGCTAGTCAACAGGGCAGACAGTGAACATATTAAGTTGCTCAATTTCCTCTGCAGAATAGTAAAAGTAAGTCATTGCCCTGGTAATTCCCTTTTTCCCAGTTTGTATCCTGTGCGTACGTCTCTGTTTTGGAGCAGGTAGCATAGGAAACCCCTGCATGATGTCACCACAGAATCCTCTGCCTTTCACTTGACACAAATTGGCGTCAGTGTTCAAAAAGTAAAAAGAAAAACAATCACATCACACAAACAGACAGAAATATACAGAGCGTCTGGCAATCAGTCATTTAACGGACACAAGTTTGGCTGCTGCTCTTTTCACTTCACCCCCTAGGCCTTTTCAGCACAGCACTGCTTAATGCTAGTTACAGAGCATCTATTGTGAAACACCAAAGCACTGTTTCTGACAGAAGGCTTCAACTAGGAAGCTTCAACTGAAAATTGTGGTTTAAACAATTGTGGTTTTAAAGAAAGAAAGAAAGAAAGAAAGAAAGAAAGAAAGAGAAAGAAATAAAGGCACCCTGAATAGTTCTAACTAAATTTGTCAATTATGCCTTTTTGGAAATACGATTATGCCAAATAAACAAATAACTAAATGTGTGAATTCAATTTATGCATTATGTTATATTCATAGAGGAAAATTAAATTAGCCTCCTATTGGTATAGTGAATGTTTTTGCTCGATAATCGAGGTCCGTTGAGACATCCATCTCCGCTTTCCCTTGTAACCTCGTCCTCTTCGTGTCATGAAGCCATTAAGCATTGGAGAGTGTGATAGCAGGAAACTCTTGCTCACAATGTTTATGCCAACAAACACAACAATCCAAGCATTATCTCGAGATTTACAACAAGCATTATGTTGCCAGTAGTCTTGGTGACTGTTTCATTTCCATAGGACAGATGGATAGAAAGAGCACTGTCAGCACTTAACTGCTCTCATCAAATTAGTACAGCAGATCCTTCTTTCAGCTCTCTTTCTTTTCCTTTCCTTTGTCTTTTTTCATTCCATTCTTTCTTTCTTTCTTTCTGTCTGTCTTTCTGTCTGTTTTTCTTTCTTTCTTTCTTTCTTTCTTTCTTTCTTTCTTTCTGTCTGTTTTTCTTTCTTTCTTTCTTTCTTTCTTTCTTTCTTTCTTTCTTTCTTTCTTTCTTTCTGTCTTTCTCACCCACTTCTTCACATCTCAGATTACTTCCACGGGCACACCCACCCACTCACATACACATTTGCACGCACGCACACACACACACACACACACACACACACACACACACACACACACACACACACACACACACACACACACACACACACACACACACACACACACACACACACACACACACACACACAAAATTACATTCAGATGCTCACTAACAGATACAGTACATCCTAACCGTAACTGTAACCTTATGAAGAAACAGCAGTAAAATCAAATTGGGGACACCGGTTTTGTCCCCCAATTAGACATGCATCGCAATGTTCTGTTGTACATCAAACCAGATGTACTGTACCAAATTTGACCCAAAATGTGGCTTATTTCAGAAACACACAAAGAGACCCCACGCACTCAGACCTACACATACAGACATGCACATGCGTCCATGCTCGTGCATTAGTGCACATTAGTGTGCATGTGCACGCACGCACGCACACACACACGCACGCACACACGCACACACGCACACATGCACACACAGTGAATTGAGCCTCCAGCCCTTTATGGTTAGAGGTTTAAAGCCATTTTATACTCGGCTGTGTTCCCGCAACTCTCTGAGGACCCTGTTCCCATCTCTGTGTCTCTCTCTCTCTCTCTCTCTCTCTCTCTCTCTCTCTCTCTCTCTCTCTCTCACTGTCTCTCTCTCTCTCTCTCTCACTGTCTCTCTCTCTCTCTCTCTCTCTCTCTCTCTCTCTCTCTCTCTCTCACTGTGTCTCTCTCTCTCTCTCTCTCTCTCTCTCTCTCTCTCTCTCTCTCTACACAGTACACACGCACACACGCACGCACGCACACACACACACACACACACACACACACACACACACACACACACACACACACACACACACACACACACACACACACACACACACACACCACCCTAATAGGTTCATGAATTTACAGTTAGGCGGTCCAGCAGTGATAATAGCGGTTGTAAAATCATCTCTCCGCTGTTTTTACACATCATTGTCTTATCTATATCATTATTTACAACTGGAGCTGTTTAGGAAGTGTGTGTGTGCGTCTGTGCGTGCGTGCATGCGAGCGTGCGTGTGTGTGCGTGTGTCATTGGAAAGCGGCGATGTGAAATTATGGATTGCTGCTGTTAACTTTTCTGTTTAATGCATCATGCATAGTGACTGATTATATTACTCCGAGGGCCTTTATTAAACATGAATCTACTTCCTATACTGTATGTCCTGAACTGAATTGACCTTTTTAGTAATGTAGCTGTTCTAATTTCTCTTTTGGGTCTTGAGCTAAAACGTCTGGGAAGTTGGAACCACTGCTCTAGATTATACAGTTTGCGATGAGTTATTCTAAAGGTGCATTCTCATTGTGGACAGTCAGTCACTCAGTCAGTCGGTCAGTCGGTCAGTCGGTCAGTCTTCAGGAGTCAGTGTCATTCTGAGGTCTCTGGTCTACACTTATCTGCTTTTAGCCTGGCTAATAAGCCAGACTCAAATCACACTGTCGTGTGGTATTGGAGTGTGGAGATGCTGTGTATGGATCTTGTTTCCCAGGGGGCGGGTTCAAACATTTTGACGCAATTGGTCAGAGCTACTGTCAGTCAAAGGTCTCAAGCATTGAACGTCACTGTACCAAAGCCCGCCCATATTGCATACCGTGTCCCGATTGGCCACACCAGTTCTCTCTAGGAAATGGGCGTACAATTGAGCCTCTCCAGACCGTAATCCGCCGGCAGGAATTATTTTTTTGCCAACGGCTGATTCGGTCTGGCTTATTAGCCAGGCTAATCTGCTTTAGCTGTCTCGTGCAGTTGGACTGAAGTCACATTACAACATGGAAATAGGTGTCTGCTGCCCACTCAGATTTAGAGGATGATATCATTCTCTATCACCGATGCGCGTGGATGCACGCGGTGAGACAGAACACGCACACACGCACTGGTCAGAGGTTATTTAATGCCCCGACTAGAGCTTCTCGGTTATCCAGACAGCACTGCAGTCACACAGTGCCACAGAGGCTATCAGATACCCACAGGCTATCTGATCTCCTGTCTACACAGCAAAATGTGGAGTTTTCATTGAACTCAGAGAGTGTAAATATGGACCCTTAGGTCCCTCTTTAGACAGCTAGCACTCCAGATTTGACTGAGTAGAGAGTGTGATGTTTGGTCATACTCCAATGATACTTATAGTCAACAGCCAAGGCAAAGATCACAAGGCAGGTCTATAATTTGATATGCCATTAACTAGTGCATTATGTCAATGGCCAATGCCGCTGGGGTCACTGAGGTGATAAACCAGACATATTAAATGGTGGATGTGTGAAACAGGAAGTGTTGTCCATAGATTTAGATCAAATAGAATGAGCACTTAAATCATGATGTGAGTATCTCCTTTGCTGTGGTTAAGATGCTGCAGGGAAATAAGTTATGAAATTATGCCATTTCCAATGTAATGCATTTCTTCTCTATCTTAACCACTTAAATCCTGTCAAATCGAGGGACCCCCAGGGTTCTATACTCGGTCCCCTCCTTTTTTCTCTCTACACCAAACCTCTTTGCTGAAAATAGCCGGTCCACAAGCTCACAAGGCTTTGCAAAACGCCAGATATTTGCTTATTTTCGTCAAATGTTTGTCTATTATTACAGGCCCAGAAGATTGACGCTAAGATGAATGTGGTCAAGTGTTTGCAGAAATATTACCCTTCAGTCATTTTCAGTTGGGGATGTCCTTTCTATCCCTCTCAGCTCTATGATGTTACCCATACCCACTACCACAAATCTAATGCCCAGTGCAGATCAGATGACTTTACTTTGTTATTTATATGTGCAGACATGTTTTCGTGTCATTCTCTATCTTTTATTTGATATTTGAGATCTGCAGAAGTGATGTAGTTTGGACCGAAATAATGTTTAATGCCATACTGTGGCACAGTAAATGTATGAACTAACTGGTACCAATGCATACATTGCAGTGTGAGAACGCTCTTTCACATAAAGCATTGAGATATTTATGGAGAAACAAAATCCAACAAAAACACACATATTGAATTTTCTTTCCACTGATGTCAACATTAATTATAATACTGAACCTAATTGCACTGCGTCCATTTGAATTCCACTTCGCAGATTCAGTCATACTGTCCACAGTATGACGAGTTTTACACTTTCATAGTAAAATGTAACAAATGTGTTAGAATACCCACTGCTCTACTTGATGCACCTGTTAAGGAAAAGGAAAACAGTACCTGTGTTCCAATGCATCTAGTTATCTAGTCACAAGCTCTTGTTAATACCTTACATTGATTAAATATTCAAAAACATTCCAAAAATCCATAAACATTCATAAATAGGCAAACATAGATCATGGAACATAGATCACATCTAAGGTCATAACGTATTGTTGACTTGTGATGTAACTTCTTTGCTACTTTTGCCGTGTCACCAGACCTGAGATATCTTTAACCACAGCTCTGCCCTCCTTTTCTATAAATTCAACTAAAGGCCTTGCTGTGCATGTCTATATTGGTGATATAAGAGTCCAAGAACAGATGGAATTTCTCCTCCTATATTTATTTACACTCAAAGAGCCCTCATAATGCTCCTCAGCGTTATACTGTACTCGTCCTCTTTATAAAGCATTCCAAACCACTGATGCACTGAATCAATACGCATAGTGCTTAGGCTGCGTGTATATACAACTGTATGTGCTGACAGAAAAGTGTTGGGTTGTTTGGTGTAGATCTAAAGCGGCTGGGGCGTGTGCAAGTTTTAAAGGGTACTTTGGGGGTAACATTCGGTGAGGATGATAGCTGGCTTTTGGGGTAGATGCAAAAAGGTTGTGAAGAATGAGTGAGGCAGATTGAAAGGGACGAGGGAATAGAGCACTCGGGGATTCGAGTGATTTCAATGTGTATAGCTTTCCTGCTCACACTCTAAAGAAAAGACATACACTGTCTGCAGTAGCTGAAAATAAATTTGCAGATCCTGTGCTAAAGATGTGTTCATAGCACCACCTTTACATATCTATCTATTGAAGCCATTTTGCTGCTTTCAACATGTCTATTAGCAATTTGAGACAGTACTATTGAAATATATATTGAAGAAAAAGCAAAGCAAAGCCAATATGTCTGCCAATGGTTTGGCTTGGTCGCATTCAGGGTCACAACAAACTATCTGGGAGATAGAACGGTCCCAGTACATGACTCTAAATAAAGTCTTTAAAATCATTGTTATTGTTCCCCCCAATCTATATTTTTGAGAGGCTCTGGTGCAGTAAGATGTGAAAAAGACAAGATTAAGGCCAAGTATAGGTGACGAGGGGTTTTAACGTTTTGCAGTGGGGGATCCAGTTTAGGTTACAGTTTGAAAGCATGATGTTCGGGCTGTTCCAACTTGCTCTGAAGCGATTCAGCCATCAACAAATGCCTCAAGCCCTGATCCCTTTGCAAGGCCTTGCAGCAACATTCTATATTGTCATCTCATGCCAACAATACTATATATGAGACCAGGTACAGAGATCTATTGAGTAAGCCAGACAGCTAGTCAGTGATGTGACATACTCTTACAGTATTTCCATTGCTCCATAGCTATTTCATCCACAATGACCCTGATTCATAATTTAATAATGTGCACTGTCTTATCACAACATTTTACTAAGGATCTATATTTTGTCTCTGCTGACAGTTAAACACTCAGGGAATAGGGAGATGAATTATCATTCCAGTTGGTCCTCATCTCATAAAGTGAAAGCTCACCAAGAATAAAATGATTGAGAAGCTGCTGGTTTAGAAACAAGGTCTTTGTTACAACATACATATCATCGCCAATGTGTAGAAAGAAGCCTTGTATGTCCAAAACAGTTACTTGTATGACGTTCCAAAGGATCCAATTTAGTTATTATTTAGTCACAAGCTGTTGTTAATACTTTTCATTTCTTAAATGTGTACTTCTGATATATGTACAGTATGTGTGTGGTGTATTTGTATATGTTTGTGATAGAGCCGTGCCCATGAGTGATGGAGGAGCTGTCCTGTGTTGACTCAGCAGCCATGTGTTGTGTTGTTGCAGCTGGTCCGTGGGGGAGTGGGGGGGGTGCAGCCGGAGCTGTGGAGGAGGTGAGCAGACACGGCAGGTTCAGTGTGTCCAGAGAACCAGCCAGACCAATGTCGATGTCCTGCCTGACCCCCAGTGTGTCCAGCCCACCCCGACCAGACGGCAGGCCTGCAGCTCAAACAGCTGCCCACCGGTTTGGAACACTGGGCCGTGGTCACAGGTGAATATTTGTATGTATGCGTTATGGGTACTGATATGTCAATATGTGTGCTTCACTGCTTTTTTATACGTCTCCACTGGCGACTGCCATGGACGCAGGCATTATTGTCCCAGGTTGAGCATCTGTATGCCCGTCTGTATATCTGTACATACTGTACATCCGTCTGTGCGTACATCCGTACGTATATCGATACGTACAGTACGTCCATCTGTCCATATGCACGTCCCAACTCCAAGTGAACGTTTGTGCCAAATGTCATGAAATTAGGGATGCTCATGAGTTAGAGATGGACATACAGATGTACCTAGTGAGGTACTGTAGACGGACAACCCGAAAACATAATGCCTCTGGCCACGGCTGTCCAACTTGGAGGCACACAAATGTCAATGGAATGAGGTCATCTTACTCAAAATGTCCCTAACTAGCTGCTATAAACCATGTCCGGCTCACTTTATCACTTCCTCTCCATTCTTCCAAGGTGTCTATGACTCAGAGGAGTGTGTCGCTTTGTAGACCTTTAGCTCTGCAAGTTGATTCATCCCATAGGATGCTATTAATTGGCTGCAGTGAAACACTCAAGGATTTGATAATGATCTAGGCTGTATGGTTATGTGTGCGTATAACCACAATGGCCATATCCTGGTAATGTCCCGGGGAAGACATTTAAATCAAGGGAAGGACATATACCTCATTGTTGGGAGACAGTATGGAAGCCAAACTGGGGGAAAATAAAATAAAAACCTGAAACCTTTTTTTGTGCTTTGCAGTGCTCACGTAAGTGCGGAAAAGGCCTGAGGAAGAGAACAGTGCTGTGCACGAACACAAACCCCAACAGCCGAACACACACACTGCCGGACAGTTCCTGTGTGGGCCTGCAGAAACCTGCCAGTCAAGACTCGTGTTTCATCAAACGTTGCCAGAAACAACGTAAAGTCCAGTGGTTTGTCTCCACATGGCAGGAAGTAAGTCTTTAGTTCTTTAACAAGCACTTCTTTTTATTACAATTATTTAAACATTGCAGGCGGTAGAGCCAGTTATTTAGAATGGCTGGATCAAAATTAATAGTGGAGGGGAGCATGTTCCTGTGAGTCAGGATGTCGTCAGTGGGGAACATTTGTGGATTGTGATTAGGATTTCTCTGTCCGAACAATGAAATGATCTCTGTCGTTCTCTTTTCCCCTCTCCTTTTATTCTCCTGCAGTGTTCAGTAACCTGTGGTCATGGCTCCCAGATGCGGTTCATCAAATGTGCAGAGAAGGTAACATTATGCTAATGTCTGTGTCTCTGTCTGTCTGTGTCTATAAGTTAAATAATATTATGCTGACTTTGTCAGTCATAGTGAGTACCGTCTTATTCCGAAGAATATTTGAATGACATCTTACACAGAGTGTAATTGTTGTCTTTTCCCCCCTTTTCATCCAAAAAAAGGACACTGCAGGGAAGTACAGAGAACTGGCAGCCAAGAAGTGCCACCATGTCCCCAAGCCCTCTGTGGAGGTCCGGAGGCCCTGTGTCATGGCTGACTGCCCCTCCCGTACCACCCCAGCAGTCCACCCCTGGAGTACCTATCACCACTACCGTCCTCCCCAACCTCTGCCTCAACCTCTGCCTCAACCTCTGCCTCAGCCAGATTGGTATTCATCTCCTTGGTCACAGGTATAAAGTCCACTTAAATTACTATTAGTCCAGCAGCCAGGGGCGTGGTGTGGGTGTGGTGTTAATCTATATCCACCTGCTGTCCGGCTGTTAAGCGTTGAGCAATTTCTTTTATAGGGGGTTATGTAGTCTCACGTAACCCCTGTTAGTGGAGAAATATAAATAAAAATATACATATACATGGCGCTGCGCCTTTAAGAAAGGTAGGTGGTCTCAAACCGGTCAAACGCCATGCAGCGTAAGCAGGAAGCTATATAGTCACCACACTCCGTGGAGTTATTCCCCACAACACCAACAGATGGAAGAAAAATAAATAAATAATAATTATAATAATAATAATTTTCGCACGATTGAAGAAGAGATCTACCGTTTGACCCGCCGTGCGGATAAAACGCTCCCGATAATTTTCCAGTGATCAATGGATTATCATCATCATATTATTACGTAAGAAAACAGCTTGGGCGGAATTCACTCTTTCAATGCCAGCCGTCATCACAAATGTGATGAGGTCAGCATATTTGGGTGGCTATGGCCGTTTTTAGCCCAAAGAGTGTTTTTTGTGCAAAACTAATGCTTGGAATGGATTCAGAATCATGGAAAACCCCTAGTTTGACACGTCACATGCTGCATAATGAAAATTTTAAATTTTAAAACCGGGAAAGCATCTATGTCTGTTTAGATTTTTGCGTTGGCTATTCAAAAATAGAAGATGTACATTGTGTCACTTTGTGCCGCGATGCAAGCTTGTACATCTGCTATTTATTGAACATTTTTGAAAAATCTTGAAGGTTTGAGAACTACTGATTTAGAAGTCATTTGTATAATCGACCTCAAGTCTTAATGGGTTAAAATAAGGTGTGGTCTGGTGCATTGCTATCTTAGGCACGGTGAGATTGCACTTTGATCAGCCCGAAGCTGGTCTTAAATCTGGCGTAGTGACAGCACAGGCATCTCCTTTATACTATTTAGAGAGAGCATTATTAGTAGGCGGGTTTGCAATGCATGTACACTGCTTGACAAGTGCTTGTGATCAAAATCCATCCATCTCTCGTCACGTAGGAATGACAATAACGACAATAACCTCCTAGCTTTCTTCCTCTATCTCATGCTCAATGTGCAGCAGTAATGGCTCATTTAAAACTCAAGGGTTCAGTTCGGACACATAAAGTGCACAGCTGTCCGTCATTCTTTAATAAGTAGTTGAAAAAAGAATTGTAGTGGCTGTCTGTTACAGTACCATGTCCCTCATTAAAGCCTTTGCTTTCCGCAGTGCACGGTGACATGTGGAGGAGGGGTGCAGGCCAGGACCGTCCAGTGTTTGGCCCAGGGGAAACCCTCCTCTGGGTGCACCCTTCACCAGAAACCTGCCATGTCCCAGGCCTGCAACACCAACTTCTGCCCGCAACCAGAGAAGAAAGGTACTTCATACAATGTGCACTAATTCATACATACTAGACTACAATTTAAAACTATGATTCCAACAGTTGTGTTTACCACAGCTTTAACGTCATGGAAAATGTAATACAGAAAGTACAGTAAACAGTGTAATACAGTACATTTGTAAGTGCTTGCTTTGAAATAACACATGTCCCTTTCATTGTTGATGTAGGTGAAATAAGCTCTTCAAATGTTTTTACTTTTTGTTTCAACAGACTTGGTATGCAAGGATTACTTTAACTGGTGTTACCTGGTCCCCCAACATGGAGTCTGCAACCACAAGTTCTACGGCAAGCAGTGCTGCAAATCCTGTTCACATTCAAATCTATAATTGGGACATACTCTGTCTTCAGTGCTGACGGTTAGGTAGACGAAAGACTATGTTTGATGTCCATGCTTGTAAAGACGTTTTTTTTCATTGAGCATTTGGCAAGCACTGAAAGACAAAATACATTTCAATGGAACTGAAAGAGCGTTGAAGTGCCCTTTCTTCTCCAAGCGATGCCGGACATCCTGATATTGAACTAAAACCTGACTGCAGGTGTCTTAACAGGAATGCAGGACAACATAAATAAATGAGGGAGTAATGGGAAGGAACCAGGAAAACAGCTATCTTGATTAAAAGGTGAAAAAGAGTCATGTGTGAAATACAACTTCTTTTTTATCCAAGATGCATACAGAAGAGAACGTCTCCAAGTAAGTAAGGCAAAGGGAAATCCTTGCTGGCCAAGAGGGATAACTACAGTATTCACTGCGTCTCAAGCAGAGCTACTTGGCAAGATATGAAGTGATGATCTTAAGCCCTTATCTACAGTGCAATTCATTACTAAGTTTACAGACCTGACAAAGGGGGTACATTGGAAATCTGGAACCTACAGTATATTGGAGGACGAAAGAAGCACAATAGACAATGCATTTCGATTGAAGACTTGATTAGGACAAGCTGGGATGGATCAAAGTGGGCTTCTTTTACATTTGGACAGTGGCTGAATGTTACTGATGTCATGTAAACAAAAAAGCAAACAACTTTTTGAACCTCATCAGACATATAAGTAAGAGAACTCTTACAAGAAGGGTCAAGGACAGCTGTGTGCACTGGGATTTTCCGTACTCTTACAGTCAATGGTGCTACAACATTATCTTGAATTGTGAAATCAATGCAGAATGCAAATCCTAAACCTTTTAGTTTGTTGATTTATTTATTGGCTTTATAATACAGTGTTGATGTAAAACTGTATTGCTGAGCAGCATAATGTGTCATGTTATTATTGTAAACCTCTCACCTTTTGTGTATTTTGTATGTTTCCCGGGATTCCATACTGACAAGCTGCACCTTTTGTTCTTTTAGAATTGTAAGTTGTAACCATCTATTTTATGCCATTTGTGCAGACCTGTTCTAACATGTCAAAACCCCAACACAGACTCCCGCCTGTCAGTGAGGATTAGCCATTATTAGGAATGCGAGTAGATAAGCATCATGAACAATCAAATCTATGAGCATGTTTTTTCTGTTACATTTGTCTTCCAAATCTTTTGAAACCCCACAAGGCCATCATCGGTTGCATGCATTGGTATGGCACTAATGAATATTGGTTATGTACAGGTTAGTGCTAAAAGCACTGAGAGATGTTGACTAAAGATATATTAATGTGAATATTGAAATGTAACAGACATAATAATAAACAAATCTATGTTCAGACTCTGCAGCAATTATGATGACGCTTGAGTTGTGATTTGGTCTTCTAGAGGTTTGCAGCACAATTGGAAATTGCAGGGCCTTGTCAAAGAAGACAAACAAATGTAATATCTAGTGATCATATCATCCTTTATTTAACCAGGTAATATTCTCATTGAGAGAGATCTGACCAAGAGAGCAGCATGAATGAATGTGTACTGTACATGTGATCTATGACTCAATAAATATGAAGGTGATCAGTTACTGACCAACACACCAAGAATCTAGCTTGGGTTCTCCAGCCTGAATCGCTGCATTCTGTGAATCTGTTTTGTCTGAGCAGCAGTCTAGCATAGTGGCAAAACAGATTCACGGAACGCAGCGATAAAGGCTGGAACCCAGGCTACCAAGAAACGGTGTATTGAAAGAGTCCTGTGTCCTAATTCAGGGGTTCCCAAATGTAGCCATAGCTTCTGGCTGTGGTCCCCCGTGAAATGGGCCTGGCTTATGAAAATATCTGATCTATGAGTCCACCTGATGTATGATGTAAGAGCAAAATGGCTGCTGTGCAAATATGGTTAGTTCTATCAAATTTGACAAAATTAAATTCTTCACACTGCAGTGGAGTGCACGCAGCAGTACACTACATAGGTTTTCACCCTGGCTAGCAATCATGCCAGCATGGTGTTAACCATTTCAACGCCTATGACATAATGTGTCTGGGCTCTCCCTTTAGTCATTTGTCAACAAGTGAAGAAGGAGAGACAGATGCCCATAGCATCATCATTGCCTTAATCCTTAGGACACAACCCATGGTTGTGGGAGAGGGATCGCAGGGTACAAAGCCACAGAGAGAATTCAAGTTGTGAGAGAAGAGTCAGTGTATTCCAGGGCCAAATTAGGTAAAATACGTCTGAAGTGAGTGGTACTGTACTGTACTGTACTGTACTGTACTGTACTGTACACTGTACTGTACTCCTCCCTGGCCTCTGTGTGTGTGTGTGTGTGTGTGTGTGTGTGTGTGTGTGTGTGTGTGTGTGTGTGTGTGTGTGTGTGTGTGCGCGCGCGCTCTACTGGCCACTTTAGGTGTTGCAGCAACATACACATAAGTACACATACATACACAGCTCCGCATAGGAGTGGCTAGCACCACTAAAAAAATGTGCGCATGGTGTACCTATTCTGTGCTGTCATGGACTTATTCTCTGAGGAAAAAGGAGTGCATAAGAGTGAAGAAGAGCTGGGCAATGAGAAAGGCAGGGGTTTTCCTCCCTAGTCACCTACCTCAATGTAGTTGATTTATTGCTGGTCAGCCGTGGGCTCTATGTGAATGTAAGGCTTGGTCAGGGTGTGTAGGCTAAGTATTTGTTCCCAGGAAAAGTTCTGCAGTGGGAATGGGACTTCGGACACACACACACACACACACACACACACACACACACACACACACACACACACACACACACACACACACACACACACAAATCTGTTTAATTATCTGTAACATGCATGCAGTCCCCAGTGGGCACGCGCACGCTGCGTTTGTCTGGACTCTGCAGACACACAGTTTGGGGATTAATGTGCCGAGCTGTGTGTGTTCGCTTGTGTGTTTTTCACTGAGTCAGATACACCAACTCCCTACCCCCAACATCTCTGGAATGCACTATCAGCCTCTTTGTCAAAAAACGTTATTAGAAGTGAAGAAAGAAGAGCTTACACTGTGCTGTTAACCCTAAACTAAAATGTAGCTATAATAGGAACAAATTTAAGGGACACAAAGGTATGGAACAAACAAATATGTCATATGCATGTGGAAATGATTGAAACGTAATCTTGAAAAGCGTTACAAAACCAGTGTTAGGTATATGCAAAGGATATCAGACAGACTGTCTGACACCTTAGGACAGAGAGACAGAATGCACAAAGACAACAATGTTATCTCTGGCTGTATCTCTTGGGATAACACCAACAGCCATTTAGCCTGGAGCTAAGGCCTGGAGGCTACACTCAGAAGGGCCTAATCTGAAGTTAGAATGCATTTTATCTGGTCATCAGGATGTATTGCTATTCCAGTTTAGGTTGGGTAACACTTCCTCTAAAATACCAGAATGATGGAACAGCGACAAGTGCTGTCATGCTAATCAAGTGCATTTTGTAAAACAAGGAATTCATTTTATCTTTTTAACCCACATGGGCATGCATTGTAACACTTGAACCTCAACTAGTATGTGCATGGTGTCTGTCCAACAGTGCCCTCTATTGACGAGGTTATGGCCAAACAATCAAGAATCAAGAAATGATTGTCACATAATAGGCCAGTCAATCTAAGATTTATTTGACCCAAAATAAATTGCAATATTAATCGTTCAAGGTTTCTTATGATCCTTAATTAGGGTCATCCAAATAACATTAAAAATGTAGTATTATATAAATGTTGGACCATGGTAAATTCAGGGGTTGAAAGTTGGAGTACCATTAAAAACCTATAAGGCAAAAGACAAATCTGACTTTAATAATGCTTTAAGAAGCATGTAATGTGTCAAACTAGGGGTTTTTCATTATTCTGAATCCATTCCAAGCATTAGTTTTTAAAAACACTCCTTGGGCTAAAAACGGCCATAGCCACTTGCCCAAATGTGCCCAAATGTGATGAGGTCAGCTGCCGTCAGCACATTTGGGCACATTTGGGCAAGTGGCTAGGGCCGTTTTTAGCCCAATGAGCCCAATATTTGGATGACCCTAAACTTTAGGGCCTAAAGGATCATAAAAAACCTTGAACGATTACTATTGCAATTTATTTTGGGTCAGGCCCTTTTTAGCTTTAGATTGACTGGCCTATATGTTACAGGTACAAAGTGTGTGACATTCGTTTTTTGTTGAGAAAAAAACCAAACAATAATGCCGAAAGAATGCTAACCACACAACGATTGTTGCGAAAGAATGCTAACCACACAACGATTGTTTTATTTATAATATATATGTAGGTATTAGGTAATGTACGGTCATTAATTATAAATTCGGGAAAATGTTGAATGATGAATAGGTACTAGTCACTAAAAATGGTGTAGTATGAGTATAACAAACTGTAAACACCTCTCCTTGACTGTACAAAACAGTGTTCCCTGACCGGGAATCGAACCCGGGCCGCGGCGGTGAGAGCGCCGAATCCTAACCACTAGACTACCAGGGAGTGCTATCGCGCTGTGAGACAAAGCTTTGTTTTTTATCAATCTATCGCAGTTTACATGTGTTATTACATGCGATTACATGTGTTAGATGTAGATAGACGGTTGATTACTGAAATTATAACTTTCTCCACCCCCCAATATAATAAATAGACTCAGTCATATTTGACTTAAACAGCTTCCACATCACTCCTAAATTAGCCCTGAAACATGACTGTCATGACTCATGACGCGTCATTAGCCCCTCTTGGAACCCCCGGGTGAGATCTTTTGAAGTGGGTTCAAAAGAGCTCACCCGGGGTTCCGAGAGGGGGCTACTCCTAAGTATGATATCAATTTAATTAAAAACATATTTTAAACATGTAAAAAATATGTGTAATTTAAAAAAAATGTATATAAGATCGTGTCTCACAACACCAAGATGAACAAATAAAAATGTTGGAATTTGAAAGAATTGTCGTGCTAACAGGCATTTTCAGAACGTCCTACGTTGGGGTCCTGCAGTGGGTCCTAACTCAACGTGGGAGACACGAAAACGTGACGTTGTTGTTGTGGTGATCTATGTGGAATTCGCATCATTCGGACTATTTTCTGTTTTCTCATTTTCCCCCCATCATAACATAATCATTTAATATTTAATTAATGTGGAGTTCCTAACATGATGCCAGGGGAGAATCATTCTAAAGCCGCGCTCATCGCTGCGGACGCTACAGTTGGAACAGTTTGTCAAAACTGCTCCGTGTTACATGAGGTGAACTCACTGTTTCTTCCCGTTTACTGTAGTTGACGTCCCTTTTATTAATTACTTGTACAATTATTTTATCAACAATGTCCCATGTGGAACATGTCTCGAGTAGTTAAAAAAAAACCATACCTAATTTCGAAATAAACTTCATATTCACTGAATTGGTAACGCGTTTACTGTGTTTGTTTTGATTTGTGTTAGCTTAGCTAACCTGACTGATCAGTGATCTAACCGTTCTTTACTGTGTGTTCTTAGAGTCTAAAGGAGTATGTGGCATCTTTTCTGACACTGAAACAAAACATCACTGGCTCAGAGTAAGTAGCTCATGTTTAACAACTACGCCTTCTAAAAGTAAAGCAGAACATTATACTTTATTAACAGTTTGCAAATAGTACAGTGACGATTATACAGTGATGCTAAAAGGATAACAAAAAGTCCCGGGGCGTTGTTTCCATTGTGATCCTATGTCTTTACTGTACATATTTATTTATGATTTCTAACCCTTTATATGATGTGTTTGTGTATGTCATTAAATGTTTCAGTGAATTGGACCCCAATGGAAACAAGCCACAGACTTTCTTGGGTTTAAATCCTCTTAATAGCAGACCTTGTATGGAACTGTATTCCTGTGTTTTTCAAGTATTCAATCAATCAATCAACCAAGTCTCATGATCAATTGGTACATAATAACTTAACCAATGATGATAAGACCTGTGTGTGTGTGCTCACACACAGGTCTTTGAAGGTTTCTTTATTTTTAGGTGCAAACAAGTAACCCATGTTTGATGTGTCTTATGCAGTGAAACCATCAGACTCCAGAAACAACTAGAAGAGCTCCAAACTAAACTGGTTTCTCTTGAGAAACAAAATGAAGATTACTGCGCTTTGCAAAAAGAGCTGGATGAAAATAAAGTATGTAATACTTCCTAATGAAAAAATATGTGGTGTCAGCAATTCAATTATTTATAACATTTTTCCCTCTTGCCCTTCAACATAAAACTATTTTTATGTTTTCATAGAGTTCTCTTAAGGCATATGAAAAGATGTCCGAAGAGGCAGAGAAACGGGAGGAAGAGAACAGCAAAACAATGGCACTGTAAGAGACGATATTATTCATTACAACTATCGTACCATAATCTAGGGATAAATCACAATTGCGCCCATAATTGTGTGCTATTAGTGAATCAAATGCAAGTATATAGGGTTGTTATTGTCTCCACCAGGCCGAAGGCATGGGGAGAAAGTATGTTTTGCACTCCGTCCGTGTGTGTGTCCGTCCGTGTGTTTGTCCGTCCGTCTGTGTACAGCTAATCTCCGACACCGTTAACCCGGTCGATGCCAAATTTTGCACACTCACTCCCTGGATGCCAACGATAAACCTCTGCCCCAAATCTTCCAGAACGGCCTGTTATAGCGCCACCAGGAGGCCGACTTTTGAAAAATATTTTTTGATATTTCTGTCCAAAAATCCCACAAATCGTTACACACTATCTCTATAGTCATGTGTTCCTCAAATCATGAACGCAGGGTGCAATTTACGTGAAATCTTTCACAGACTTTCCTACTAGGCTGAGGAATATATCCCACCCTTTTCATAGGGCCTATAGGGCCATCAACAGGTGGTTTTTGCAAAAACACCTTTTTGGAACAAAATGCCTCAAATCATCCAATTGCCATCCAAGGGGTAAGAAGAAATGGCACCCTTTTCACATTGGCCTATTATAGCGCCTGTGCCCCGAGGGGCACTTTATCTAGTTTAAAAGTAACATTGTCTTGTGATCAATTGTTGCATAATAACTTCACCAAGGCCGACAAGGCACTGGAGCACACAGCCGCAGGTCTTTGAATGTGTCTTTATTGTAGGTGTAAACAATACAAGAACGCACTCCCAAAAGCACGCTCGCCCTGTGTGAAATCCGGTGACCTCGGTATGGTCGCCCCTATCCCTGATCCAGTGCTTATAGCTAATCTCTCAACGCCCTGACGGGAATGCCTTTCCTCACACAGGTAAATTCCACAAGCCGTCCAAATCTTTACCGAAAATAAACAAAACTACTCCGCTAATGTCTCAGGTCCCCAGCTTCTCCCTAAAATGCACTATTTTCGTCATGAAATAAAATGAATCCAAAAGGCGCAGGCACAACCTGGAAATGCCGTAGTAGAAGAAGTTACTCTGTCCGGTACATTACTTTATTAAAATGGCACAAAGTGCATTTTAGCGAGAAGCTGGGGACCTGAGACGCTTCCCAGCCTGGAGAATTGACTTTCACCAACACAAAACAGGCATTGTTTTGGTGATTAGCGGAGTAGTTTTGTTTATTTTCTGTAAAAAGTTGGACCGCTCGCACAGCAGTGGAATTTACCCGTGTGAGCAAAGGCATTCCCGTCAGGGCGAGACTCACTATAAGCATTGGACCAGGGCTCGCCCCCAGGTATTACCGTATGCCTAGCCTCGATACCCAGGCTTTAATTTCGTCTGCGCGAAAAATGAAAGCCTGGATTTACGCATGGGCTGCACTGGCCTAAACGTGGGAGTCAACCCTTCCGTGTAGGCGTCGCTTCAAATGATGTGACGTCAGGGCTCTGAGCGGTGTGCACCCGTCAAAATAACACATTACCAGTTGAACTTCAAACGAGGCTATGCGAGGAAAATGAGGAGAATGGCTAAAGAACCCACCACACCGTCTAAGAAAAAAAACAATGTGTGCCGACTCTATGGAAATAAGTTTGACAGTCTGTTAGAACGGTATACTCCAGCAACCAGTGGTTTCTGCTTCTGGTCGACACAATAACAGTGCTGCACTGGGGGGAGGAGAGACCGGGGCTGACGGACAGATCGGTGAACCAATGGTGGGGGTGCGTAAATCTGAGCGCGGCCCTCCCATCTAGGCCAGAAAGGTCTAACGTTAGCTCAGGCTACCGTATGCCTAACCCTAACCGTATTCCTAAACATAACCTCAGTAAAACTACGCCTACGTATTCCTAACTTTTAATTCAGTAAAACAAATACAAGAATACAGGAGCCGCTGGGGGGGGCGAGCGGTCCACAGAGAAAATGGGGGCGAGCGTTTTCCTTTGCCCTGGTTCGTTCTGGTTCTTCTCAGTTCGATTTTTCGGAGAAAGAAGCTGTTTTGTCGTCTATTGCCTGTAGCTTTGACACTGTGTAGCCGTTGTCCTTGCGGCAGCATAAGTAACAAATGATTCATGTGTCTTACGCAGTGAAACCACCAGACTCCAGAAACAACTAGAAGAGCTACAGGCTAAATTGGTTTCTCTTGAGAAACAAAATGAAGATTATTGCACTTTGCAAAAAGAACTGGAAGAAAATAAAGTACGTACAGTAATACTTGAAGATGTGTACTTTCAGCAATTATTTTCAGCTTGTGTTTCCTGTTGCCCTGGACATAAAAGTATTTTACAATGTTTTCTATTCATAGAGTTCTCTAAAGGCATATGAAAAGATGTCTGAAGAGGTGGGGAAACTGAAGGAAGAGAACAACAAAACAATGGCACTGTAAGTGACGATATCATTTATTACAACAATATACAATAATCATTTCCATTGCAGAATCTTGACTGTTACGTTTCTTGTGTTTAAGGAGGACAAAACTTGAGAAGCAGCTAATAGATGTAGCAGGTATTTATAAATAATTAATTTATTTGTGAAAATTAAAATGTCATTATTTATACATAATATTTGTATGCATAAAATGTCACAAACCGTCCATAACTGTATATAATGTATGTATTTATAACTGTGTTTGTATGCATACAAATTGCCTATTGAATCCATAGAGATGACAGAAAAGCAGAACCTTGAGAATGCTCAGATGAAGAGGGAGAAGGCCTCACTTGAAAATGAGTTACTGAAAACACAGGTAAGCAATGAACAGAGTGTCGGGTGAAATCTTATTGTCAGACTTCCCCTCTAAACTTTGCCAAAGTTTAGGATTTTGACACTTTCGCCACAGAAACAGGATTGTACCAATTGTTCTCCCCAATCAGTCATCAGGAAGAAACTGACTTGCTCAATGCTGATGCAATGGGTAGAGTTATATAACTAGTACAACAGTGAAAAAACCAGCACACCAGCATCGCAAATCATGTCAAAGATGGATAGTTTTATAGCCTAATTGCAGCAGAATATAAACGGATCCATTTCAACACACTGCCTTCAAGGCTGCATTTGGTTTCTGCTATACCCATCGGAGCGTGCACCTGGAGAGAAACACAATAATAATAATCAGAATAATAATAATCTTTATTGTCCCGAAGGATATTAATCTTCACAGGTCTGTTCAACACCAACAACAAAATTACCACACAGTACAGAAAAACATTACACCGAGACAATACAAAAACATGAGTTCCCCACTGTGTACAGAACCATCCTATCGGCGGGGCAGTTTGTTTGTAGACTAATGTAATTTGAGTTGTTCTTACACCTATCATTATTACAGTTATGACAACAAGAAGGATAATTGCTTAAATGGCTAGTATGCTTTGTGCACAGTCAGTCACTTAGCACTTTCATTTCCACTTTCAAAATGGTGACAGTGAACATTATCGTCATATAGCCAGACCTACATCTTGTCAAGGTCTGGATCAACCTATGCATGCAGAAGAAACAATTCACCAGGCTGATTATATGCTATGTGTATTACAAAAGCATCACAACATTAAAATAAAGTACAGAAGCAGATCTGCATAAGAGAAATCAATAGTATATGAACACATACAATATGCTAAACAGGTCTGATTATCAGTTTGCAGAAGTCAAATTACAGTATTCAAGTTAAAATGGTCTATGTGGTAAGTAGATTCATTCAACTCTCACCTTCTACATGGAAAGTGGCATGTCCTCTGAGTCTTAGTGTAGAGCCCTGGGCTTGATTTATGGCTTACCGTACGTATATTGGATGGGATGCTGGGTGGGAAGTCCTGTACTTCGATGCATAATTTCTATAATATTTTTACTTCAGTCATCTTTGAAGACATCTGAGGCATTTGCAGATCAAGTTGAAAAACTGAGAGAGGAACATGCCAAGACAGCTACAATGTAAGCATTTCATACTAAATCATCATAGTGGTGTTGTATGTATCAGTACAATTTCTAATCCGTATTTGTGTCATTACACATTTTTTAATTTGAATCTGTAATTTAAAGTGCAGGAATTTTGTCCATTTATCTTGTATTTTTTGGAGGATAAGCCAACGAATTTTGTAATACAATTTTTTCATTGTTATCTACCTCAACAGAAAAGGTGATCTCGAAAATCAACTAAGACTCTTTGAAGGTGAGTGTTAAAACACGGTTTCTCAACGTCGGATTGGGGGACCACCAAGGGGTCCAATTGGACCCTTACGGATCTGTTACTCTGAGTGTATAAATGGAACATCC
Source organism: Electrona antarctica (assembly GCF_951216825.1). Lineage (NCBI taxonomy): Eukaryota > Metazoa > Chordata > Actinopteri > Myctophiformes > Myctophidae > Electrona > Electrona antarctica. Next base: position 25,597,701 of record NC_136811.1, on the reverse strand, counting down.
ATTTGGTTCCATTTGTACATTCTCAGAGTTAAATGAACACAATTTTTCAGTGCAGATTGGGCTCCCAACGATAATACAATTGTTCCATTTCTTCTACACTTGAGTTAACCCATTTAGACCTGACGTCGAAATAAATAAAAAGTCTTCTGAAAGAATATTATATTCAAAGATTTGTGCCACATTTTCACGATTTTTCAAAAATAGCAGATCTACAAGCTCGTAGCGCGCCACTCGGTGGCGCGCTATGAGCTTGTAGATCTGCTATTTTTCAATAGCTAAAGTATAACATAATGGTTAGTTAAAACACCAAAAGGGGTTCCCGCCCAGAATGGGTTAAGGGTCAATTTGGTCTCCAAGTGGGCCTCGGACTAGGCATTGATAAACTGTGTGTTAAAACATTTCAAGATGGATTGCTGAAATGAAAAAAATACAATGAAATGCAGAAATACAAAATGTGAATTTGTACATTATGTCAGTAGAACTTCATTGAGTGTATATGGCAGCACCCATTTTACGTCTCCTTAATTTCTTTGTGTTCAGAATCAAATCACCGTAAAAGTGATCAAATTTCCCAACTGACGAGAGACAAGATTCTGCTACAGAGAGAGTTGCAAGACTTTCAGGTACAGCAATGAAACAGTATGAAATGGTGGTCAAGCTGTGAATTTATGTATCTATGTATATGCAGGGTTCCATTTTCTGAGGGCGATGGAGGGGGTCCATGTCTTTACTTTTGATATCCCCCTCTGGTTATTCATTTTTATGACCAGTGGGGATGCAAGACTTGCAAATGAAATGTTGGAGTTCATTTGCTATATTTATCTATGTGGTAAGAGGTTTCTAAAACCTATAAATTCAAGCTATTATTCTCAACAAGCCTTGTTAACTCATTTAGGACTGAGGCCGATTCTAAAAAAGAAATGTTTCTATGTCAGTGGTGCTCAACCTTTTTCATGTCAAGGACCCCCAGAATTTTCTGTATTTGGCCGCGGACCCCCATCTGAAAATATGTTGTTCCAGGGACCCCCCCAGAAGCAAAGATTTGAGTTAAAAACAATAATATAATAATAATATATGTTCAAAGATTTGCGCCACATTTTCAAGATTTTTCAAAAATAGCAGATCTACAAGCTACTTTAATTTTGTTCTGTTAGTGTTTCAGACAATGTTATGTTTTCAGAGTATTGATACGCTGGTGTCTCTTAAGTTTAGCTAACTCATTGAAACTTGTCAGTGACTGTTTACGTTTGAAGGGTTTTCTCCAGTGTGGGGATGCTGGTGTCTCTGTTTACCTTTGAAGGGTTTTCTCCAGTGTGGAGATGCTGGTGTTTACCTTTGAAGGGTTTTCTCCAGTGTGGAGATGCTGCTGTCTCTTCAGACTACTAGCTATCTGGACTGGGTGCTAGTTGCTACACTGTTTACAGGGGAAATGCTTTTCTCCGATGTGGATATATTGGTGTGATTTCAGGTTACTTGAAACTCTTGTCAAATAGTTTACGGTGGAAAGGATTTTCTCTCATTTTCGCACGTTTGTACTTTTAAAATGGCTGTATTGTGTTGTTGGGGCTTCTCGTCGGTGTCGTGTCATTAGTCAGACGGCTCATTATTCCGACGGCGTGTTGGTCCAACACGCACATTACTAACCTTAAGTGCACACGAAGCCACGTAGTCAAGACAGAGTAATGGAATGTCGGAGTTCTGGGCAGTCCCCCTTCTCGTCTCGGTGTTGTCACCTCACCTTCGGAGCAACAGAGCTGCTTCCCCCGCCCATTGGTTCTCATAACTGTTCGCAGAATCCTTGAAATACATTAGTTCTTGTAGTTGAAAATATGTGAACAAAATCTTTCTTGTAAATGTGACTTTAGAAACCTTTTTGCCTTTTATTTGACTTGCCTGTCAAGAGAATTAACTCGCCTTTTAATATCACATCAATTATGCTTCTAAGATTGCTTGTTTTGAACACTTTATTCTTTGTTCCAGGTCAGACTGAGGCGATTAGAGCGAGAACGAATTAAAGGTAAGAATATTGGGTAGTATTTATAAATAACATTGATCACATTTCATTGCTGTTGGATCAAAAACAGATTAAAGACTCAAGAACTCAAAAACAGCCACATGAAATCACATACTGCGCGGCAAGAAAAGAGAGCAGGCGTCTCTTCCTGGTTTTTAAACAGCTGGTGGATGGAAATAACGCTCACGCGTGGCTTCAACTTGTAGCGTCGGGAAAGTGTTTCCATTCTTTTGCCGACTACGAGTTGAGGGTGAGCGTCATTTCCATCCACCAGCTGTTTAAAAACCCGGAAGAGACGCCTAGGCGTTTTTTACGCGACAATGTGCTTGTCGCCCAGAGTGTTGTGACAGTAGTCTCTTCTGTGTTAAGATGTATGCAAACACTGATTATTTGTTTTTGGACAGAATGTAAGAGCGTATCTACTCAAGCAAATCCACCTGAAGAACATAAAGTAGATAAAGGTATAGTATTTAGCCTCAGATTGTTTATACAGTATCTCACACACAGTATTTTAAAAGTTGAGCAGGTTGTGTTATTGAGGCATAATTTCTGTGTGCTTCACAGAAAAGTTCTGGAGGCTACTAGAGAATCTATGGCAATGTGTGGATCCTCAGAAATCAAAGATGGCAAACACACTGCACTTCCCTGGTAAGGCATTGTTATTAATATTTGACTGGTATAATAGCAGTGGCATTGCCTCTATAGCACTAATCCTTGTAAACAACTTAATACAGTGAACATGAAGTCATTGATTCCCACCACAACCTTAATACACAAGGGGAAATGTCATCCCAACCAATCGCTTTGTGTTTGTAATTCAGAATTGCTCTGTGCTGTTTTTTCAGAAGCCACTTGCCAGCTTACATGCACCTCTTCTTCAGTAAATAGCCCCGGTCAGCTGGCTACATGTGAGAGACCCCAGCCTGCTCCCGGAAAACTCCATGCACCCCACCATCACCCCCTAGAGACTAAAACTATTTATGCACCTTTGAAGAACAATCCACCTATGCTACAAACAATTCAGAGCCAATCTTCTCCGCAACATACAGGTGGAAAGAAGCACAGAGCAAAGAAAGGCAATGGTCAATCTAAGGATCACTTAACAGAAGACAGCTCGATTTACACAGACAGCAGGTCGAATATTCACTTCCATAAGAGTGATGTTGAGAAGCCTCGTAGTGGTTCATCCGTCCAGACGATATTGGACTGGTTTAAGCCTTTGCCTCAGTGCATATCACCGATCCCTGGCATGGTAACAATTCATTACATCTATTTGAATTGATGTGTATTCATTTAATTTAATTTAATTTCAACAGCTTGTTATAATGCTTTCACCTTATAATGATAGTGGGTGCAACTTGCTGATTATATTATCCACAGTACTTGTTAGACCAATTGAAAGACCAATTCAGAAGCCAGTAAAAAATGTAATGTATCATAAATAATTACATTTCTAATTGGTAATGCTTTTCTTTCAGGACAGAGATGTTGACCAGCTGGAGGTAGGGAGTGGACAGAAGGAGTGCCCCACTAAATCTATAGATGAGTCTAGTCTTCAACAAGAGGATGCTTTGCTCATTGCAGCACCTGAATCCTCTGGTCTAACTTTAGATCAGACTATGGGCTCTCCGGAGAAAACGGAAGAAGATCTCGTAACGATGGAGTCAGGCCACCACACACCACCCTCTATGTCACCAACAGATATGACTGTACTCACACCTGAACCAAACATGGCAACACCTGCATCAAGTCATCCTGAATCCTCTGCACCTCTGACGCAGACTGCAGAATCTCCAGAGGGAGTGAAGCAGAAGGTAGAATGCATTTCCAGTGCAATTCATCCCACACATTTTGGGCCACATGAGCAGAATGGCAGGACTTTAAAAGAAAGCAAAATACACAAACACAGTACAGATTTCAGTTTTTGTTAATTCATCGGTTGCTGGTTATCAGGTTATGATGGTATCATCATATGATGGCATGGTTGCCGTTTTGTGGTTGTACAAAAATCCTTTCTCTCGATCTACTACTATTGAAATAAGGTGTTTTTCAGTTGCTTCGTATTGATATTCTGTACATTCAATTCTTATTTTAAATTTGTTGTCAGTAAAAAGGAACATCACAGGTGCAGCATGGTGACTGGGCATATCATGTTTGTTTTTAGTTTTTTCCAAAAATGATGTTTTAGCAAATTCAACATAAACAAGGCGGAACCAGGGCGGAACAAGGCAGAAAGAGCCTGCTGGTTAGTCAGTCAGGGACCAATCAGAACGCTGACAAATGGTGAATTATGCTTATTGGTTGCAACTTGCTGATTCAAAACACATCTCATATCCCATTCTGTCTGGTGGATTGCCCTTCAAACTGATTAAAAACGTGGATTAAACAATGAAACTTGCGAATCGGGAAAGTGTTCTACAATTAATTAACTCGGGCAAGTCGTGAATAGAAGTCAAAGTGTTAATTCACAGTACTTTCTTGACCAATTAAAAGACAGATTTAGAGTATCATAAATTAATTTCTAATTCCTTGCAATTTCTTTCAGGACAGAGACGCTGACCAGCTGCAGGCAGGGAGTGGAGAGAAGGAGTGCCCCACTAATCCTATAGATGAGTCTCTTCAACAAGAGGATGCATTGCTTATTGCAGCACCTGAATCCTCTGATGTAACTGTAGATCAGACTATGGGCTCTCCAGTGAAAACAGAAGAAGACATAATGATGGAGTCAAGCCACCACCATGCACCACCCTCTATGTCACCAACGGATACGACTGTACCTTCACCACTCACACCTGAACCAAACTTGGCAACACCTGTGTCAAGCAATCATTCAGAATCCTCTGCACCTACACTGACTGAATCGCCAGAGGGAGTGAAACAGAAGGAGGAATGCATTTCCAGTGCAAGTGATCACAAACATTTTGAGCAACATGAGCAGAATCACAGGACTGTAAAAGAAACCGAAATACACAGTACTGATAACAGAGACGCGAATATTAATCCAAAGCATATGCAGACTTCAGAGTGTTCTGAAGCTCTATCATCGACATCATCTTCCTCATCAGACATAGTACTCCTTGTTGAGATATCCTCATTAACCTTAGACGGTAATAGTCCATCTAACACCGTAGAGCCTGAAAGAGCAGTCTCTGTGGATAAGAGTTCCTCAGAATCGCTAGTAGTCATTCACACTCGAGGAGAAACTGAAGGATCGTTAAAAGAGGCTACTCAAGAGAGAGAATCAAAAGTGGATGTAGTAGAAAGTATTTATAATGTCACACCCTCTGAAGTAATCCATATTAGTGATGAAAGAGCATCACTTGATGAAAGTGATGCCATAGACTCTAAAATGACATCAGAGCGACAGTCTGGTACTTCTGTAACACTACGTTCAACCCAGGAGAAAAGCATACATACTTTGTGTAGGAAGCTAAGTCCAAACTGTCTGCTCCCCACGTTGGAAGTACAGAAACTGAAACGTCAAATTGAAATGGCAAATGTTGATGTTACATCTCGAACCAAGGGTGTAAATTCCATATCTGACAAGAAAACTCAGGGTCACACTACCACAAATGGAAATACAGATTCAATTCCATCTGTGCTTGGACTAACTGCAGAAATGTCCACCATGGCACAACCACAGTTCATAGGCCAAGTCCGCTCCGAAATGGGCCCTCCACTTCCTCCTCTACTAACCCCTCTAAGCGCAACACCCCCAAAGACATTTAAGCCAATCAATCCAAAGCAGGCTATTGGAAAACTCTTATTTCCCTCACCCATGGAGACACCGCCTTCTCCCACCCTGATTCACACCACTGTGCCTCATTTCAATGTGGCACCCAACAGTTGCCTCACCAGTCCACTGCGTTCAACTGAACTTCATATGTCTCCACTTCAGTTTGGTTCTGCCACTCCAAAACATGCTGTACCGGTTCCTGGTCGCCTGCCTTCATCCGCATTGAATAACTCCTCTCCTTCATCTTCCAGCCCATCACAGGAAAATTCCATGAGGATGCTTGATACCATGTATCCAGAACTATCCGCTCGGGCCCGTACGCTAAGCATCCTCCGTGGAAATGTCGTTCTCAAAATCTGTTCTTCAGACAGTGGGACAATGACCACAGGGACAGTCAGTCAATCATCTGGTTTCATCAACTCTTCTACAACAGCCTTCACCAAGACGGAGGTGAGAGGAGAGAAGAGACCTGCAGTGGATCTGCCTTCTCCCAAAGATTCCAAATGTCGACGGCTAGATGGCTGCTCTGTTGGTCTTACTCGAAGGTTGCTGTACCCCTCTGCCCCAGGTAGCTCTAATGAAAGCGCTTTACCTCTGGAGTCCATACCTCAGGGACCCGATGAGATGGCCTGCCAATCTGTGGAAGGCAGTAAGGTGCGGATAGTCAATTCTCTTGAGAAAATTAGAGCTTCTTGTTTTGATCTGCTGCCTGCAATCGAGAGTCATTTGAATGTGGGGCAACTGCCCAAGAAGCCTGTTCTGACAGATGAGGAGAAAGAGGTCATCTCTGAGTTCTGCAAAATGAGTTGGGTAAGTTAGTGCTTTTATTATCGAATGTTGGGCCTTAAAGCTGCACTATGTAACTTTCTACCCCAGAATTGAACCCGATTTCCAGTGCAAGTGCTGAATTCATTTAACCTGACTCCGCCAGATGGGGCAGCAGAGAGTACACTGGGTTGAACCCAGTGTACTCTCTGCTGCCCCATCTGGCGGAGTCAGGTTAGAATTCATTACCATTGAGCTAATCAAGCCTGCCTGCTTGCTAAGGGGATAAATTTAATCTCTTGACCATCAGGTCAAAATTCGTGTCAGATCCTGTGTCAAGGTGAGACAGGACCTTTGACATGGTCTAAATGTCTCAATAGAAGAGCAGGAAACAAAATACAACCGCCCCAATTGTATAATTTATATTGTATTAACATACTCTACCTACCATACAGATTGGACAAAATTACATTTTATTCATAAAACTATTTACAGTAACACTGCTAACTAGATTTTAATGGGACATGGCCTCCATATCCATTTAGTTTAGAACAATACCAAATCAGTGTTGCTGTATCTTCAGTTCTTACTCCATCATTTGAACATGCATGAAGAAGAACAATGCACAGTCAATTCCTCAGTGTTAATTCACCCATTTGCAACTCTGAGAGTTATGCTTCCATTTGGATACATTTTATACAGTTCAATTAACAGGATTCTACAGTGTGCAATCAGTTTATTTCTGCTGTGCGGTGTGCAGTAAACTATAAAAGAAGTAAGAAATTACACCCAATATGAATTTGTAACTTTTGTCCTACTAGTTAGCCGACGATATGATTTCATCCATCTTGACCAAGCTGAAAACCGAGAGAGGGACACTCAGTGGGGACTACATGCAGGCGCTGTGTAGGGTTCATACAGCAATCTGTCGACAGAGGAGAGACTTGGAGAAGGCTCATATTCTGGCATACAGCATCATAAGAGAAGGTAAACAGGATATTTTTGATGTTCTAACCTATTCTATACGTACTTTTTCCTGTATTTTCCAAGTGGAATTCTACAGTTCTAAATCTGAATTGGCCATGTTCTGAATTGGTGCATTAAAAAAAAAGACGTACGCAATTGTTGTCTTTTCATAAGGTATTTGACAGAAATGCAAATGTTTGCTTGCACATGCTGATATTCTATGACTGGATTCTGTTTTAGATTTACCACCTTCAAATATCAACACCAAATCATAATAAATCATGATCTTTGATCAAACAAATCTGCAAAATTGGAGCTGGAATACTGATTTGTATGATTGTATTACTATTACGGTATACAATTTTTCCATGCATGGTGAACAGTAAGAGATTGCCTGTGTGACTACAGTAACGCTTGCTTTTTGCATTCTTGTCTTTACTGCTACAGATTTTCCGGATGCTGCTAAGCTTATTCTGTTTATAGTAACCACATGGCCCAGTGTACTGTCACACAAGAGCAGAATGTGTGAGGCTATACATGCTGTCACCAAACAGAGAGCACAAGGTCTGGTCCTTGACTGCCTTTCAGCTTACCTTGGCTGGGAGAAGGTAAAGCCTCCTCTTCCAAGGAGAGATTGCATTTGAGATTTATTTTTGTGTGTGGTGTTTATCTATTGATAATTGATTTCGTGGTCCCTTTTCTATAAAAGTTCTCTCTTTTTTATTTCTTCACCTCTTCAGTTGCTTTATCACATTTTGAATCCCAGGTTTAATACATTTTATAATTTTTTAAGAGCCACACTTCCCCTGAGCAATTCCATCCCTAGCGATGGCAACTGTGTACTAAGTCTACTCCTGACCTTCATTGCATTTGTAGTTTGTACACTACATTAATAACGATAACGTTTTTGCTGTATCTCTTCAAGAGCCCACCTGGTGACATTGACCAGTTGATTTCCAGAACAATGTCTGACGTGCGGTCTCGGGGCAATCTGCCATTCAAAAAACACAGTCGGTGTGGGGATGACCTGGGGACAGAGGCCTGGGAGAACGTCTTCACACTGGATCTTCTCTGTACACACACACCATGGAAGTGGACCTTTGAGAATATATTAACGTGAGAATGGTTTTCCTTCAACCTTATGCAACATTTTCTGATCCACAAGCTCAATGTGTGCACTACAACGAGTTGTGAAGTTGGAGGCCATTTTCGGTGCTTGACACTGGTGCGCGACAAAACATAAATTAAATTTGACTTAGGGAACTTGGTGATGTTATTTCTTGTTTTGTAAATAACATTGAGCAGACCTCTCCCAGTCAGACTTCTTTTTCATGTTTTAGTTTTCTTACATGTTACGTTTACATGTCTTTCTGGATGCAAGCATTCATTTTCTTTCTTACACTCCCTTGCTTTTGTTCTTCCTTTCTGTTAAAAAAAATAATAAATACATTAAACTGTTCTGATCTGTTTTACAGCAAAGAGTTGTGGCCACTGATGCACACTTGGGTGATGCACAGCAAAGAGCATCAGAAGCTGGTCTCTGATGTGACTGTTGCCACTGTCCTCAGACTCATAGGTCAGTTGTTTTATTTAAACTGACTTTTGTGTATTGTAGAAATGCATTTGATTATTTTATCATTTTTGATCTTTCTTTTTCTGGTTTTCCTTTTGTATCAGGACGTCTTGGCCACCGGGGAATCAAGGAGAAATGTGTTTCCACTGTGAAAACTGTCGCCTCTGTCATCAACACTTTTGTTACGCATGCAAAAGCAGAAGGTATGTAATGTACATTTTGAAGCATTTTAATTAGACAAAGTGGAGATGGCCCTAGGTCTGTCACAATTATTACATAATCATCTAATCGGATAATCACAATTATCTTTGCATAATTGTCACAATTGTTTCCATGTAAAAACGTAAGCTTGTAGATCAGCTATTGTTTTATTATGAAGCCTAAAAGGCAAACAGTAATTCTTGTTAATCATATGTTCCAAAAACAATTAAATCGTTAATCGCAATTATTTGGATGACAATTAATAAGCAACTTAAATTTCATAATCGTGACAACCCTAGGTGGCCCCATTTTTCATCTGCAGATGCATTTTATCCATAACATGGCTTGAAACTGAAATTACTGTCTGCCATTAATCAGACTGATGATTATATCACTTCTCCCTCCCGGTCTGTGTAAGTGGGAGAAAAATATCCTCTTTATATGTGAGTGAATGTATTTAACCACTTTAAACCCTAATAACTTAGCTGACTGTGGACCTGAGGGCTCTACACTTGATTTGCTCATTTGATTTATTGCCCTTCTACACCAAATCTCGTCACCTAAAGTAACCGATCTACAAGCTCACAATGCATAACGCATAATGTCTGGCTGAGTATTGGCATTGGGAGATTGATTGAGTAACTTTTGGATGTGGCTAACTCTGTTTTATTCCTCCCTCCATCAAGGTGTACCATGGGAAGTCCAGTTAGCGGCTGTCTATTGCGTCTATGACCTTTCTCCTAGCAACCCCAAGGAAGCCCTGGAAGCTTTGGCAGCATGGAGAGGAGAAACCACTCGGAGTGTCCCTGCTGCTGTTACCAGCTGTATCAACCAGATAGCTTCTGTTTGCAGACATATTAAGAGATGAGCATTAAGATGAGCATATGCATATAATAATATAGACCTCCACTGGCAAATGGTTGAAAGGGATGTTTTCTTTTGTCCTCTCTCTTATTGTTGAATTGTTCTTTTTTCAAGATCCTGGAAAATGGCAAACTTTAAAAAAGTGCATTGGCTGAGATTGTTGGTAAAACATACAACTATGGTATTCCTATACATTTGTTTTAATGCTAGATACTTAATACAAGTATGGGGAGAATTGCTGTTGCTTAACATTTTCTCATCACCTACTCAAGCAGTTACGATTATTAGAATGTAATGATGTCTTATGGAATAAAAGAAATGCAACAATACAAGGGTAGGAAAATAATACAATTTAAGCAAAAAGCTAATGTAAGAGTCAGAATTATAACCACTTTACCATGTCGTTTAAAGCAAACGGTGTTACATAAGTGTGACATGGTGGATGGGAGACACGAGTGATATTATGTTACAGGTGTTAAATATGCTATGGCACGTTTCTGTTTAACCACTTGAACCCCAGCATCTCTATTCTGGGGGGAACATTAGCCGAAAATAGCTGATCTACAAGCTGACAACGCATTTATGCGTTGTCAGCCTATAGATCGGAATATAGATCGGAATGCGTTGTCAGCTTGTAGATCAGCTATTTTGGCGAAGACAGAAATGAGTGTGCCATGAATTGTTGTCTACTTTGGTCTTCATTCAAATACTGAACATTCTTTCGAATGAAAATTTGAAGTTTATGATTACATGCTCAACATAATCCTGCTGGTTTATTGTAAATGCTCAGTCACAAAATTGGCAGGTGACATGGATAAGAGCTATATTGCCTCATTGAGCAGACAAGCCATCAATCATTTTGCCTTTATTTACCAAAATAACTACATGCTAGATTTAATTCCCTCAGGAAGTTTGATGTGCAAGTTTGTGCATTATGTTTATGCAAATGTGTTTTGTTTGTAAAGTTTTATATAAAACTGTAAAGAGATATTTTTATTTTTCACATTAAAATGTAAACCCTCCCTCTCAAATACTTTATAGCTTTTAAAATAGGCTATTTGTGTGGTCACATTGCTACATTCCAGGCATAAACTCAGCTTCATTGTCACATCAAGTTTACATGTGTAAATTGGGTGAATTTCTTTGTCATATAGACATGGCCTACTACTGAAGACTGATAGAGGCAGTCTATAACGAAATACTTCAATTGTGCTTAATTGGTACAAACCGTACAAATTGGTTTGCGACATTGAGACCAGAAAATACTGGCAACGAAAATGGCTTTATTGTCAGACCACTGGCCACTGCTAAGTTTCTGAATTAACTGCTTTCACATTGTATCACGATATCGCCTGATTTATACGAAAATACCCGATTTACAAGCTCAACGCGTCGCGTATGCTACGGGTTGTGAGCTTTTAGATCTGCTATTTCCGCCGACTGTCCAGATCAGTCAAGCCTAAAGGGGGTGTGTCCAAAGGTTTAAATCCCACAGACATGCGCACTAGCCGCTAAATTGCTAGTGGGTGCGCCATATTGGCTTACAGGGGAGTGGAGTTGAACAAGCTGCTAGTACAAAAATCGTACAGATTCCCGGGCATGAAGCTACTTCGAGGATAAGTACAAAATATTATTTAATTCCGCAGCGGTAGATTTGTTTGTGCAAAGTGATTCGCCGGCTTGCGTGTCACTGTCCCGCGGGGAGATTTGTATGTTGTACGCCAACTCAAGTTCAATGGAACCCAGCATTAGCGGCGGCGTTTGGATCCAGCAGCAGCCGGAGCAGCAGAAGGGACCTCATCATTCCTTAGGGATGATGCACATTTGGGAAACCTCTCAGGGATTTCAAACAAAGTCCAGCTTCAGCGGCCAGCGCAACTTTCAAATGCAAGGTGCATGTCTGCCGTGCGCGAAGAAGACCGACTCGTGTAAATATCACGCACCGCCGCCGTCAGGAGGAGGGGTGGCATTTGGGAAACTGACGAAGCAGCAGGATAATGGTGGTGGGGGCGAGACGTTTAGCATTCGGAGGAAGGGCTCCCTGTCGCCGTCTTCCTCCTCTGTGGACTCTGATGAGGCAGAGAGCTCGTCGCCCTCCAGCTCCTCGCTGCAGATAGACAATCTGAACATCGTGGAGGAAGCCAGTCGCTTTTTGCACCTCGACGAGCACGTGAATCTTTTCAGACAGCAGCAGCATTTCACTCTCTCCCCGGCTCATCATCAGAGCGCTCCTCAGCAGCAACATTGTCGCAGCAGCAGGCAACAATCTGGCAGCCACACCCCCGGGGGAATCAAACATCACTACGGGAATCAAACCCACAGCCCTCCCGGGGGAATAAAACACCACCACCTTTCTCATCATTCTTTAACTGGGCGCAAGAGACAGCTGAACAGAGCCAACACCTTCCACGGAATCAACCATTTACTCTCCAATAGCTGTAATGGGAACTCTTCAGACTCGTACAGTATATGGAAAACGAGGCGATACAGCCCCGGTATAAACGGGTAAGAGTTTTCAAATGTAATATGATTGGCTTGGTCCATTACAAAATAATCCACGGTCAACCCCTGGCTATAATGCCGACACGGGTTATTATAACGCATTGCATTTGGCGTAGACAGTGACGTTTACTAGCGTAGCGTTACGTGGTCGAGCATGAACACTTAGGCCTACAGAGAGAGCTAATTCTTTTAACACTGCATGCGGCTGGCAACTTGCTGTTCAAATTGAATTGCCACAACCAAGAATTACAATCAATTTGCCAAATTAGTGGTGTCCTGGAACCCTCAACGTTTCTTGATGGGGGTTCTAAATGGTCCTTACGTCCTTTAAAGTAAAATTCAAATATTCATTGGTGGTTCAGTACCGGTGTCAGTGACTGACTATATGGTGCTATCGAGTTCACTGTTCTAACACACTCCTATATCCCCTTTGCATTGTAGTCTACACGAGGAGATAGTAGACTTCTTCAACTTCATGTCTCCACGCCCTGAGGAAGAAGCAATGAGGAGAGATGTGGTGAACAGAATAGAAAGTGTCATTAAGGACCTATGGCCCACAGCACGGGTAAGTGTCTCCACCATACCGTTTGCAATAAGGTGATGAGTATATCAGGTAGCCTACTGTACCTCTTGGTAAAATGCCAGCACATGTCAAGGTCCTGCTTGCTAAACGAGCAACATTTTACTAATTGAACAAATCAATAATGGGTTAATAATGAAATAGTTAAACTTCTAGGCTTGCTTTCCCCCCCTTATCTTAATCTGACCATAGTAATGACTGTCCTCAAGTTGTTTCATTGCATGGGTGGCACTAGGTTGTGTCAAGTCTGGTTAGAGGAAAGGAAGTGAAGTTTCCACACTAACTTGGATCCCAGTAGAAAATGTAGCCTATTCAAATTTTAAACAGTTTCGACCACTGTGGGTCTTCATTAGGTCTCAGTCTGGTTAGAGAACAACTTAAATGCAGTGTGTCATGGAATTATTATAAACCCCTGTTTCAGCTCTTATGCAATGGTTCTTTGCTTTTATAATTAATTTCTTTTTTTAATGTAGGTGCCCATTATTGTGCATTATACAGCACTTGGATCATTCGAATCTCACCCCTCCTGAAGACCTTGACATTTGTCCATCTTTTAAAATGTATATTCACAGCAAGCTTTTAATGTTTAGTTTTTCTATTTTATGCTTGTTTCATTTGGCGCTTAAATATTTAAAAGATATAATCAATCAGAAAATTCAAGCATAAAATCTTTAAAGCAAAGGCTGCAAGAATAATGTACCTGTAGGTATTCAAGTTCGACTCAACTACAGTGCATCTAGCTTGGCCAAGCATTTATTTATGAAGACCTTTGTATACATTTTTACAAAAGGGACTATTGCATTGAATGCATTCCATTTTGCAATGCAAGTTCAATTCCTAACATGTGAACATATCTGACCAATAAACAGATTCTGATGTTAAAATAGTTTGTACACTACAGCATCATACTATAATTTGTCTATGTTCAATTGCATTGCCAAATGAGAGCTGGAGCCGGATGTTTCATGTCATTACTCCACCCCTCCCGCCCCCCTCCGAAACGCATCCTAGAATTACGGTTCTTGGAACAAGCAGCTTTTCTTGGAAGCATTCTAAACATTTTGAGCTGTCCCTGGCCAAAAAAAACCCCTCTGACTGGATTTGGGTGCTGGGGATTTGGATGCTGGGGTTTAAGTAGCGTGCTTGGGCAACATTCCTTTTCGGGTTTATGATCCGGTCGGGAGAGGATGATATCGTTAAGTCATGTTGTAGTCATTGTTTTGTAGTCGTCAGGCCCGAACCCTCAATCTGGAACTTCCTTTCCCTCGAACCGATTTTTCCCAATAAAAGGCTACGAGAGAGAGTCACGCTTTTATGGTTGTTGTCCTGTTTTGAGGGTTCCAACCTAATGACTACAACACGACATAACAATATCATCCGCTCCCGACCAGATCACACAGCACTTTTGTAACACAGACCAGGCTTTCCTCTGAGGTGGAAAGCCTGGTGATGCGAGGTTAGGGTTTAAGACAAGTGGTTAAAGACAAAATCAAAACTAACACTTAGAACTCTTAAAAGCTCCACTATGTAATGTAAATGTTTTTAGTGAATACCATGTTATTTTGACCATGTTATTTTGACCAATCTGTATTGTATATAGTATGATAATACTACTAAACAATAACTTTTACAATTATTCAATTTTGTTTTTTCGTGTATAATGGTGAGATGTGCAGTTCAACATTGTGGAGGCATGCCTCCATCTATGTATATTAACACAACGGATGCGCCAGCGCCAAAATATAGGCGCTAGAGTACCAGCAGATATGGCAGATTCTATTCTGAAAAGCCTGAACTTGAAAAAAATGTGTTGTTTTTTTTTGCCCAGGAATTTTTCAGAATAAAGGCATTAGAATGCCAAGCAGATGAGGCAGATTTTACTCTGAAAAGCCCCGCCTCCCAAAACCGGGAGGTGAATTCTTCCATTTCTACATCGTGCTAATAAGTCTGATCTCTCTCTCTCTCTTTAGAAGCGTTAATATTCCAAACGAGATGCATGATGAATGAAGTCAGAAATTAGGACAGAACATCATCGTCCTATCAATACCACGTACAGCGCCGTAGATTCAGAG
Source organism: Electrona antarctica (assembly GCF_951216825.1). Taxonomy (NCBI): domain Eukaryota; kingdom Metazoa; phylum Chordata; class Actinopteri; order Myctophiformes; family Myctophidae; genus Electrona; species Electrona antarctica. The sequence goes on along the minus strand of NC_136811.1, from coordinate 25,582,428 downwards.
AGTAAATCAAGGAAGCTTAGAGAAGGAAAGGTCATGGTCACGTGACTGGGCACTTTCATGGGAGCCAAATCACACACCGGAAGTTCCATGAATACATGGCAGTGAATGGAGCTGGCTGGACCAGCTCATAACAAACATTATTTATGAACAATTGAGACCTTTGTCATATAATCGGTTCACATATCACAGGTTTTCTAATCACTTGCTCTTCGAGTGCACAGTACATCATTGTATTTGCGGATCTAAACAGCAGCAGGTATAGTTTGTCTCGGAGGTCTGGCGAAATTTGGCTGCCAGACAGGAAACGGCGGACAGTCTCACGATAGTTGGCACGTTCAGAAACGTACTTTTTGCTCTTTAGATACCTCTATCTATATATATATATATATATATATATACATACGGTACACATCGAAAGGCAACACAGCATGTGTTATGTCTTCTGTTATTTTCCAGAAGTGATTACTTTACAAAAGGTCTGTTATTCAGAAATGGTGTTTGTTCATGAGCTGGTCACTGGGCTCTCATTGACTCCAATGCATTCCACCAAACTTCCGCGTGTAGTTTAGCTCCCATTGTGCGAAGAATCTGCCATCTGAAATTGCATGATAGCGAAAATGACGTTGGTGACCTTACCTCTATTCCATCTACCTTTGAGTAAATAAGGCAGATTGTTGGCCCGTAAACCAGGAAGTGAATGGCTTCGTGCGCAGCAAAATGGCTCTTGGGCGGATGAGCAAGGCGTTGGCCTAGCAAAGGCCGCTGTCAAATGGATTTTAGCATTCAAAGGACCTAAAGACGTATCCACACATCCTGGGCCTCCTACAGGAGTAATTATGAAGATATGCATAATGAGTGTTAAAAACATTACAAACAGATAGTCGGATACACAATGGAGCATGATCATTGATTTGAATTGTTAAAAAAATAAAGTGTGTGTGAGCCCTAGGGAATTACCTTATGATCTAGTACAGCTCCCATGTTCCAAGGCATTTGACAAATGCGAAGGATGTTTCCCAATGCGGGGAATAAGAAACCATGTATGTTTTGTACTTTTCTGCAAGAGAATGCCTAACAAACATTAAGTGCACAGTGAGTGTCCTATTTAACTCCCATAATGCATCTCATGGCAGAGTGGTAGACCATAGACATATAAACGTAGACGCCTCTTCCGGCTCTAGGGCACGTGTCAGAATTATTGAAGGCACAATTTTCCTGAGATTCCTTGCAAAGCATTTGCCTTCAATGAGCGGAAGCTTGTCAAGCTTCCACGTGCGTAACATAAGTCCTGGAAAAGACACGCTGTGATTGGCCAGTAGTCACTTGAGTGACAGCGAGAGACATGGAGGAGTCCCATGAGTGACGTCACTTGGGCAGTGATGCAGCGTGCCTTCAGCAAATGCCTTCAGCACTTCTAAATAAGAAAGCTGCGGAGAACTGTTGCTTTGTGTTCACTCTTTAATGTTTTCTATTAGTAATCCCCCCCCCCCCCCCCCCCGGCTCTGATGTTGTAGTGTTGTGTTACCGTAATAACTTTGTTGTTGCATTTTGCAGGTGGAGATATTTGGCAGCTTCAGCACTGGACTATATCTACCTACAAGGTAAATGTTGTGGGCCTGTGTGCGATCTCATTTAGTGTGGGCCTATATGTTGATGCAAAATAAATCCAATCTTAAGGGGTTCTTAATTAAACAATTTTGTTTCCAGTGACATTGACCTCGTAGTGTTTGGGAAGTGGGACCACCCCCCTCTCCAGGAGTTGGAACAAGCCCTGAGGAAACGCAATATAGCTGGATCCTTTCCTATCAAAGTCCTCGACAAGGCTTCGGTCAGTATTGTGGTAGACCTAAGTAGTAAATCTGAATTCTTTGTCTCGAGAGTTCGTTAGGCACTGCAATTCCAGTGCCAAGAGTTGACCCGATGGCACTGGGCACAATACTCTGATCAGCAAGATCCTGGTTCGATTCCTGGCTAGCCGGACCATTTACTGAATGTCTCTCTCGTCCTCCTCCCCTACTCTCTCTCTGCATTTCCTCTCTATCCATTGTCCCTGTTAATAAAGGCTAAAGAAATGCCCTGAAAATATCTTAAATCTAGTGTCGTGCATAGAGAAATCAAAGTTTCCCCTGTGCCTCAAGAGTCGTCAGATTTTTATTTTATGTCTGCCTCATAATAGAACGATAGGATTTTGGTTAAGTCAACCTGTTACCTTTTTAAGAAATGTTGATGGGCATAGTTTTTGAAGAATTAAATATGCCTTCAGACTAACAATTGTTCATAATGCTTGTGCTATGGAGAGTAAATTAGATTTTGTGTGCATATCTCCCTGAGGCCTGGTTTAAGGCAATTGTATATGGCTATATCTAGGTAGGAAAGGCAGTGTTTTGTGTACCAAGTAGGTCACTGTGACCCTAATCACAATCACTGCTTAATGTGTTGGGATTGTGGGCTTCTATATGCTATAACCCCTGACTCTTGCCCTGCCAACAGGTGCCAATCATTAAGCTGACAGACCAGGAGACTGAGGTAAAGGTGGACATCAGTTTCAACATGGAGACTGCAGTCCCAGCAGCGCAGCTCATCAAGAGCTACCTCAAGGTAAGCCTTGTGGAGACGAACTGTGTGTGTGTGTGTGTGTGTGTGTGTGTGTGTGTGTGTGTGTTTTATGTAACTTCTTTGTTAATCCCTTGTTGTTTTCTTCTCTTTCTGTTTGGCAGAAATACACTGTGCTTCCTCCCCTGATCTTTGTGCTGAAGCAGTTCCTGCTGCAGAGAGATCTGAATGAAGTCTTCACCGGGGGCATCAGCTCTTATAGTCTTATCCTTATGGCTGTCAGCTTCCTACAGGTACACACGCAAGTCTGATTCAAACTCTTCATCATAGCTCAAGAGTAGGTACCCTCACAAAAAACATGCAGTAAATCTGGTCTCTATACTGTCTCCTTTCCACGTTGCAAAAATCGTGGTATAAAAAATAATAATAAATCATAGCTCACAAGGAGCATGTGGTCTGTGCACTGGTCGAGCCCCAAGGCACCACCGCATCTGCTTTCTCCCATTGTCTGTCCAGAGATTTCATATTATGATTTCTACAATATAGCTACAGCAACTTGGTTTATGGGGAAGGATGGGTATTTTCTGTTGTCCAATGTGCATGACTAAGAAGGTCACACAAAATGAAAGGTCATTTTGTCTTTTCTTTTTCAGTAGTCTATTAGTAAACCAAATTTTCAAGTTGAATCGACACTAGTCTCATGTGTCCCTGGTTTTTATTTTTAGATTGCCTGACAAATGCATCCAAGTGAGCAATTTGTCAAAAGGAGGAGGCACAGCGCACAACTTATATTGGTGAGGTACTAGCCACAGCAAAGGTCAAGTAGAAGACAAAAATAATTAATTAAAGACCCAATGTTTCGATCCGGAGGGCTGCAGCAAGGTGTGAATTAAATTTCCCCTGCATGTTCATGGGATTGATGTTTGACCATGGTGGAGTACTCTCAGCTGGAACCAAGGTAGTAGCTGGTATCACCACTTATGCCATTTTACATAATGTAAGGATATTGCAGTTTATAATGCCATGACCGTCATGCCTCTTCATGAGAGAAATCAATGGATGCGTCAGCAGTAACCTCGCGTTACCAGGCTTTCCATACGGATCATGGCAGTTAAGAGGTTCTTTCAAGGAAGCTGACATAGTATAGCGGAATGCAACAGCTTGTCTCATCAAACCAACTGCATACTGCCCTGCTGATAAGGTAATTAAGAAGAATCATAAATCTCCATAAACGGCAGTTCTCTCCCTGTGAGGGCCTAATAATTTATCCTTCTACGTACAATGGTGTCCCACAACGCCTTGCGTCTGCAATGAGTTGTGGGCTTGTAGATTGGACAGTGACATATAAATGTTTAATGCCGTCTGTCAAAATGTTTTACATGAGATATATATATATATATATATATATATATATATATATATATATATATATATATATATATATATATACACCAGAAACATGTTCACCTAGCCTCATGTACACTTGTGGACTCCACAGTACACTATGGCACTAATGTGCCATAGTGTACTGTGTATTCCAATGTGCTACACATTGTATCTTGAGTGGTGCAAACACTCTATTGCCCAGCTATGTGTCCCTGGGTCTGAGCACAGAAATGGCATATCTTGTAAGCGACACTGTTGCACAGCCTAACACACCACCAAGTGTCACTGTTGTGCAGACACACAGAGAGAGAGCGAGAGAGACAGGCCCAGAGACCCCTGGGGGTCTGGATGTATAGGGGACCCCCGCACGGTAACTGTCATTTCTCGACCGTTTTGGACGCGGGGCTGCTCGCCGGAACCGGGGCGGCACCCTGGGCGTTTTCCTGTGGGTCTGGAAGTTCCGGAGATCCCCCGGGGACCGCCACCACTTGCTTCACACGGGTGTGATTTATTTATTTTTAGACTGGCCAATTACAAACAACTAATTATTATTAAAAGTACTTGTAATACTTACGTCAGTTGAAATGCATCATGCATTCAGGAAAAGGTTATTTAACATAGCTTTTCCGTAGCTTCATCCCCTCCAATTAGTGCTGATTAGGTCTGTCACGATATGAAATTGTATTTGATCGATTATTTGTCATACAAATAATTGTGATTGAATTGTTTCTTCATTGTACACTGGAAAAAACAATACTTTGTAAACAAAGGTTGCACAAATAACTTGAAACGACTGACAATCACCGGTACCAATAAATTATCAAAATGCGTACCAATACGGGACATATTTATTGATTGTATGCTCAACAGTTGTTAAAATATAGTGTAAATGGCCGATCTACAAGCTCATCACAAGCTTGTAAATCTATTTTCACTATTTAAGAGACTGCGTGAAAATGGTCTGCATGGAGATAATTTACTTTTGTAAACAATTGTGATTACCTCCTAATTTTGACAGGCCTATCGCTGATTGTCAAGGTGCTTGCAATATCGGCATTAGACATAAACTTAACCGGGTAGTCGACTTTTCATGACCCGACCATCCCTAGTTGAGTCGTTGAACTCTCCTCACTGTGGGCGGGCCTTAAGGTGCTCTGTATCCTTTTATTTAGCTACAATAGTTTTTAGATGGTGTGGATTATCTGTGGCATTCCTTTTGAAGAGCTACTTTACAAACACTAGTTTGGCAGTGTAGTGTGGCTCTACTGCTGCAAGCAGTAGGCAACTTCCTCTGTGTTTTCAACTGGTCCAAATCCATTTTCCATTTTCCTTAAAGCACCTACCACTGTGGAACTGGCATCATGCCAAAATCAGCACAGCTCCATTAGGAGAACACAGCAAGTCTTAAAGCAATATTATGCTCCGCCATTGAGTCGGGGTGGGACTACATATAAAGTTGGGAAGCACTTCCTCTTGGGCTGGTGCAAATCCAACTCTGGTAAGATTGACATAGACTTAAAACGGTAGACGCCTCCTTCGGCTCTGGGGCGTGTGTCTCGAGGGGAGGCAAGCTTTCCCGAGATTCCTTGCAAAGCATAACGGAAGCATGAAGCTTGCGTCACAGAAGGGGGAGTTCGGTAGGCCAATCGGAGGCGCGACTCCCTCTTTCCCAGTGGCACTTTCTTCGGCAATGTCAATGTTTGTTTCCTCATGCCAATAAAGCTCCTTTGAATTGATAAATCCCGGAAAAGACTCGCTGGGATTGGCCAGTAGTAACTTGAGTGACAGCGACGCAGTGTGCTTTGCAGTTATTGCCTTTTTTGGCTTATTCGCTTATTATTTTGTTTTTGTTTTTTTGAGTGGTGCAACCACTCCAAGGAACAGCAATGTCCTAACCTATGTGACTGACTATGTCCCAATGTTTAGAGTACCAGTAGGGGCAAAAGTGGCGCTGTTGTGCCAGAAACGGAGAGAGATGGTGTTGCACTGTTGCCTGCTAATTACAGAGAGAGGGAGAGAGAGCGGCAGGGGGAGAGGAGTTGCACCACTCGGTTCACATGGGTGAACTGAGTGGTGAACTGTTATGGTTCATAACATTTTTTTTTTTTTAGATGAGACATGCGTTGTAATCATCTGCAGGGACAGACGGTATAAAGTCAGTGAAGATGTTCTGGCTGCTGCGACACAGAGTGCACACTGCAGCTGGTCTGTGATTACTCTGTTGGGGTGGGCGGAGCAGCTGGTGACTGACACACATGGCTAATGAATTAGCTTTAAATGAGCTCCGGTTCCAGTATGGGTCTAGATACCCGGTCAAACCGGGTCTAAGACATTTGAAATATCCTCAGTTAGTTTCAGAACGGGTCCAGTTTTCCTCCGTCATGTTTCAGACCGGGACCTTATGTACTCGTCTGTTTCGGACCGGGTCCAGTAATTTTGAATGTTTTCTCTGTCCATAAATGTATCTTTCTATATCGTGGGTGGGATGCATGCATCCGTGCTCGTCTCACGCACACTTTCGCCTGTAGGCTAGTAGTTAAAGTCACGCAACGTTTTTTTGTTTTGTGTGTCTTCTCGGTGGGACAGAGCTCTGGCCACATTCATGTGTTTAGACATAACTAATAGCCTACCAAAACGGTTGGTCGGTCGTGAGCCACCACAACATAATGCATATAGTCCGGAATCGCACCTCTACTACTACATTGAATGGTAGAGTGACTGATGTTAGTCTGCTCAAACGTTACTCTTTTACCTGCTTTTTACTAACACTAAATTTACGAAGATGCCCAGAACATCAGAATGAACCTGTGTAGTTTATGGCTGCTCCAACAGTAGTGGCAACATTCAACTTTGGAGAAAAACGGAATGTCAAAAAATACACCGCGGTGGCTGTGACCAGAGCTATAGAGTAATGGTTGAGACACCGCAGTGTATTTTGACAGGTAAAAGAGTAACGTTTGAGCAGACTAACATCAGTCACTCTACCATTCATTGAGGTGCGGGTTAAAACCGCAGCTAGGTCGGCTCCGCCTACAAGAAATACGTAAGCCATGAGACCCGTTTCTGAATTTGTCTATAGGGGAAACACTGCATTGGAATAGACCAGTCACAGTAAGGGAGTCTCAACTCTTTTAGACGACGATGGTCTCCAGATAAAACGGCAAAGTCCCGTTGCGTTCTCATTTTTTATATTGACCCTTTACATGAGAACGCACACTTTATGAAAACGCTATAATGTCACTAGACCAGTCACCCACGTACAAGAAGAACCAGGTAGCCCCCCCCCCTTCACGGCGGGGGTTCGAATGATTCTTCCAGACCACAACAGGGTTCTGGCCGTCGCTCGCTGCCTGCTTTCTAGTAACGCATCAAGGTGACAGACAGCCTGACAGGCAGCCCAGAGCATGCAGGCAGAGCGCGCCACGGGATGGTTATATAATTTATAATACATTAGGCTACATAAACGCTGCTGCCTGCCACCTATCACAAGGCATTTCATTTACATCATGGTTTCCTATGAACACCGTTCTCGTGTAAAGACCACCTTAGAAGGCTGGTCTTGCCAGACTACTTGAGGTCTGGTGACTATCCACTACTACTCAGTGGATTTAATCTGGATTGAAATTGTGCTTTTTGTTAGTATTTGAAAGATCTATTTTGGCATATGAACAAAATGTATAAAGTAATAACGGATAATAACCAAACTAGCTATTTAAAATGCATCCATGCTTTGACATTTTCACAGCAGTAGGGGAAACTGTAACAGTGTGTAACACTCCAGTTGACTGAAACTCATCGACTCGGTTGGTCATCTGTCTGTCTGTCTGTTACAGCGCCATCCACGGATCGACACGCGGCGTACCAACATCAACCTGGGTATCCTGCTAATTGAGTTCTTTGCGCTCTATGGCCGTGACTTTAACTACCAGAGACTGGGAATCCGGGTGAGAGATGGAGGGGCATACGTGGCCAAAGAGGAATTGGCCGACGCCATGGGCAATGGAAACCATTCATCCATGTTGTGTATAGAAGACCCTCTACAGCCAGGTGAGAAATGGAGCATGCATGTGTGTGACACACCGTTTTGTTGGTCCAGTTTTGATTGTGCTGCATTTTAACATTGTTTCGGCTCTACTCTGTGACAAAGTACTACACTACGTAAAATGAAGATTACATATCCATTACATGTTGTGTTCTCAGTTTTAAGTGAAGATTGATAATCAGTCTTATTATTGAAATGTGTATGTAGAATGACCATAATGCTTGAGTGAATAAGGTTAACCACATGAACCCTGGTGTCCCTATTCTGGGGTGACTACATGTATAAACTCAAAATACGTGGTGACGCATGGTGATCTTGTAGATCTAATTTTTGAATATTTGTAAGGGGGGGTGCCCGTAGGGTCCTGTCCTGGGGGGACCCCAGTCAACGCAGTGTACTATAGGGATATAAGTGTTTAAATGGAAAACATGGGTTTCATCTTTCTCTGTATGCGCTACCCTAAAGGTGTGAAAACTGTTTTTATCCAGATAAAAACTGGAACAAAAGTCTCCTCTCGGGACTGCCTAACCTAGGGTAAAAATGAGACCAGGTGGAGGCTGTGAAAAATAGCTTGGCATTTCAAGTTGACGTGGTAAAGCAGGTCAGTGCATTAAAAACAGCCATTTTATGCTGGCTAGCTGAAGGCTGGATCGCTGCGTGGGTATAGAAGGATCACTCAGATTTGGTATTGGAAGTTTTCAATGTTCTCCTTACAGTTAAAATAAATGCTCCAATAGTATTCATAGGAGGGAACATTAATGCAACTTTAAGTAACCTTCAAAAAGTACATCCAAACCACTCTTTCTTGAAAGTACAATGTCCATACAAAATGAGACCTTGTAGTTACTCAAAATATCAGTCTAATCTCAAAGATCTTTCGGTCAGATGCAGTAGAGCTACTATAATAATAGGGGGACAAAGGTGTGAGTAGCTATTTCCTAGTGGAAATGCATTGATGTCCATCGGCTTCCAAGCGCACCTGACTTGATTCACTGCAGGTGTGAATGCAATCCGAATCAAATAAAGGAAAAGAAGCCAAACTGTGGCGGATGAATGAGGAGTAAACTCAGTTGGAGATGGAGAAGGCATATTTTTCGCAGCGCAAAGCTGTCCCATTAGGGCGGTTACCGTGGATAGATGTGGTCAAATGAGGAGCCTGAAGCCCTCATCAAAATATGGTCAGCTGAGCACATTAATCATTTGCTTAAGGAAACTCAAAACAGTGGTGTGTGTGTGTGTGTGTGTGTGTGTGTGTGTGTGTGTGTGTGTGTGTGTGTGTGTGTGTGTGTGTGTGTGTGTGTGTGTGTGTGTGTGTGTGTGTGTGTGTGTGTGTGTGTGTGTGTGTGTGTGTGTGTGTGTGTGTGTGTGTGTGTGTGTGTGTGTGTGTGTGTGTGTGTGTGTGTGTGTGTGTGTGTGTGTGTGTGTGTGTGTGTGTGTGTGTGTGTGTGTGTGTGTGTGTGTGTGTGTGTGTGTGTGTGTGTGTGTGTGTGTGTGTGTGTGTGTGTGTGTGTGTGTGTGTGTGTGTCGGCCGAGTGGAGACTTTCTTAATCTTGTTTAAATATAAATACTACAAAATTAAACGCATGTGTCGGTACAGATTGTAAACTTCGGATAATTTTGCGCGCCCGTCTGCGCTGTGCCTCGGCCATGTGGTGCCCAAAAGAACAGTGACGCGTACACAGTGCACACACAGCGTCCAGTCTTTACGTCGTAAGAGTCCTAACTAGTGTATATTTTTTTTGAACACCATAGATTTCACTGTGTAGATGAATCGAACACATTGATTACGTTCCCTGCTGTGTTTCCTTGCTGTGGTTTACATGGCCAGTGTGAAGGCAAAGGCAGCAAATTAAATATACAAGAATGATTTCTCTGCCCATTCGCATCGAGTCTAACAAGTAGAGGTGTGAATGCGACCTTAGTTGACTGGGGTTGAATCTGTACTTGTCTTAAACAAAAAATTCCATTCTACATATTGCGATGTGTCAAAAGTTAACTTTTGTCTTATGTATACTTTTTCATGTCAATGGAAAGCTGGTGATTTCTTCTATTGTATATTACTGAGCCTTGCACCTATAATGATATTCTAACTGAGTGTTGCGGGTTGTCTGCTTTGGCAGTCTTTTTCTCTCAGTTCTACTTTACAATGTCAGCCACTTATCCCATACTGTTCCGCTTTTGTAATGGTTTTTCTTTTTCATAGCTAACGATGTGGGCCGGAGTTCGTATGGAGTACTGCAAGTCAAGCAGGTGTTTGACTTTGCCTTCATGGTGCTGAGCCATGGCGTGTCTCACCACGCATCCAACTACCCCAACAAAGAATATGACAGGTTGGTTTCTTTAACCCATTCAGGCCTGACGTCGAAATTAAAAAAAAAAGTTTTCTAAATCATGACAATTTTCGGAAAGATTTGAGGCACATTTTAACGATTTTTCAAAAATAGCAGACCTACAAGTTCATAGCGCGCCACTCGGTGGCGCGCTATGAGCTTGTAGATCTGCTATTTTTCAATAGCTAAATTATAACAATGTTTAAAACACCAAAAGGGGTTCCCGCCCCAAAATGGGTTAATGGTTAATGTGGTTAAACGCTAACGTGACATGGATGCGTTCCAGGTCTCAATGGATTAACTTAAAGGGTCACACCCCTTTTGCAACCAGAGCTTATTTTAATGATGTTTTGCAGCCTCCTCCACAAGGAGGGGAAAGTGTACTAAAGCATTATGGACATTGTGTTTTTGATTGGATTGCTGAATTCCTACAGACATTATTTTTCTGACCAGAGGGTGCAAATTGTGCTACTGTTATCTACTACAAATACTATTAACATTGAGTGATGTTACCAGCGGTGAAATGTCTCTAACAAGGGGACAAGAACATATCCTTGGAGAGACATTGCATAATAGTCAATTGCAGTACAGGAGGTAGAATATGATGTCCGTTTCCTGTCGCTATGTAATACTACCATGTTAATCTATTACAAATTTTGTGTTTCATTTGTTTTCACCATTTTTGGTACTAATCCCCATTCTATGGTTTTCACTGGCCTGCCTAACATACTGGATGTGCTATATGCTCCCTCCCTTCCTCACAGCACTTTAGGACGCATCATCAAAGTGAGCCCAGAAGTGTTGTTTTACAGGGACTGGAGCATCAAAAAGTGGAGTATCAAGCAGTACGCCAAGCTAGGGAATCATGGTAACTTTGTGTTTATGTTGTGTTTGCACTAACCCTAAGGCCAGATTTATACTAACCCTAAGGCCAGATTTATACTAACCCTAAGGCCAGATTTATACTTGCATGTGCACACATATACAGGCTCACATATACATGTCGATGCAACGCAGCTTGTGACATTAAATAAGTAAATCATGTATAAGGTACTGTGAGCCTGAGCTTTCTTTTTTGAAAAGTGTGTGTGTGTGTGTGTGTGTGTGTGTGTTAGAGCTATGTTTGATTCTAATCAGACATAGGCACTCAACATTTTTGAATATGCTAAATGTTTGTCAGTGATGCAGAAACGGGCTTCTTCTTAACTAAATTACAACTAATTTAAAACTAAATGCTCGCCCGGGCAGGCCTAGTGGTCCGCACCTAGGCTGCTAATTCAACTCCCAATCCTGATGATTTTTTGCTGCCCCCCCATTTCTTGGCATTTTACTATACACTATCAAATAAAGGCAGAATAATCCCTAAAAAATATCTTAACGAAAGAAATAAACACCTAAATGCTTGACTACAAGACTCGCTACAAGCAAACCTTTGTTTTCTACATAAAATGTTGATTGATTACTTTCTACTCTAAATATTCATATAATTTCTGATCCCAGCTGTAGAAACCTGTGAGCAGCGTCTTGCCAGGCTGATGTTGTCTTCCATGGAGGATCAGAGAGACTCTTCATCTCCCCTTAGTGCTGACTCTCTGTCACCGTCTCCTCTGTCGCACCCCAGCCCTCAGCACCATTCGTCTTCATCGTCCTCATCATCCTTGTCAGCATGCTCGCTGTCCTCTGGGAGTGATGTAGTAAGTTTTAGCCATGACACTGGCCCCTGGTGGTCAAGCAACAATGCCCAGTTTGTGAACACGTATCCCTCAATGTAACGCACATTATATTGCATTCTTCATCTTCTTTGATCATTCAATAGTGCCAAATCACTATTTGCCCCCCCCCCCCCCCACACACACACACACACACACACACACACACACACTTCACCCTGCAAGTATTTTTCAGCAGGAAGGCAAAGCCCTTTATGGGACAACCTAGGCAGAACCAGTCTTTAGGTTGGGTGGCCAAATGCCTTGATTGTGTAGGGGGGAGCATATGGACGGATAAACAAGTCTAAGAGGAGAGAGAGGGAGACGAGCAACATTTAGTATAATTACTACATTGACAAATGGCAGATGTAATAATATAATACAATAACGGTCCACAGCTGTGTTCCAGGGAAACCCTTGATCCGTAGCCAGGCTACAAGCACGATCATGAGTGTTATGATAACAGTTCACAAACCCATCATGTGCATCTGCCGGGGGTTCCACAACCACACCCTTGATCCACAGCTTGGGGTTTCTGCAATCAGTCTATGGAAGCCTTGGAAATCGGAAGGAACAGAAACTCTGGGGAAGAGGTTCCTGAAGGTTCAGTTAGTAACATGGCTATGGGACATGAATGCATGAGGGTGGAGGTGGGAGGGACGGTGAGGAGGGGATGGGGAGAGGAACTATAGGAAGTCTCCCAGCAGTTAAGGCCAATAACCAAATTAGCCATCAAAAAGTAGGAATTTAAAAAATTCCAAAAATGTAGCACATCGAAAACTTTAAATAAATGGCGGACACTTTTTTTTTTCCACTTTTTTTTATTGGCACATAGCAAAAAGAACGCTTCCGTGTTTCGGCTATGAGCCTTCATCAGAGCCTAAAGGTGGCCTTACACTAGCCGATAATCGGGCATTTGAAATCTGACAGCACCACACACTACAGGATAATCGGAGCGGGGCAGAGCAAATATCAAACATGCTTGATGTTGATCGGGTCGATCCCGATCGCGCCCCGAGCAGATCGATTGGGTCGGGCACCCCCCGAGCGTCAAAAAATGCCCGATTATCGGCTAGTGTAAGGCCACCTTAAATTAGCCCTTTGCTAAGCCTTGCTTGTAAAATGACACATAAATAATAGTTTCAGTAGCAAGAGCTACAAAATGTCTCTAAATCTAGGCAACATGGCCTGCAGTATGCTATGACATTATTTCAATAAACTAGAAATACGAGGAAATGTGAAGGAGAGACAACAGTGATTAGTATTATTGCCATCACCTGGGTGCGTTGGTCGTGTAACTTTCCCAACGTTAAGCTGTTATATGTTAACATTGACCGCTATGAGGTGTCAAGCTTGCCATCCTTGACAACGGTTGCAAAACTATTTGGATTGCCATTGGACATTTGCTTTTGGGGTGGGATTTAGTGAAGGGTCATGTTACAAGCTTTATCAAAAAGCTGTAACCCTTACAAAAGGACAGTGGGGTTTCTGTATTGTTCCTTCATCCAGGTGAATAATTTAACCTTGTAGCTGTTCGACAATACTAACTGTTGCCAAAATAATAGGTTATGGCGTTATGAGCTCATGAGTGACCTGAGGTTTTCTCTCATGTAACCAAGAATAGTGGTGGTGTGTATTGTTCAATCCTTTGGACTCTTGACTGCCAAATGGGATCAGTGTCGACTGAATGCTCGGCATTTTATTTCCCCACCTTCATTTTATTTGTAAGTATAAGTTGCATTTCTAATGTGTATGGGGGTGTGCATTGTTTTCCAGGAGTCTGACTCTCCTCCCAGCAGTATAACTGCTATGCCACTCCACACCATCAGCCTGGCCCCAAACCAGGCATTGCTACAGCTGCCTACTGATCTCAGAGCCACACATCCTGCTGGCTTCATCTCTAATACAACACAGGTTGATTGTTTGTTTTGTCTTTCCACAGTTCAGATGGAAATGTCAGCATAATGGATGGAAGTCGAATATAATGCCACCTTCTAACTTTTTGCTCTTTGGTTTGTTTCACACCAGGTCGTCAAGATGCCGTTTCCAGGCACACAGTTCTACTGTGAGAATCCACCTTCCATCAGTGCTGTCCACCGCCAGACAATGCAAGCCTCACCTGTCGCCCACTCCACTGACTCTCCAAGCACTCTACCTATGTCCCACCACCTCAACCATGCTAAGGTAGGAGGACAGCAAGGCCACGGTTACTCCACGAGACTGAACTTCCCCTCCCCTGTTGAAGCACACCCCTTGAGCTTCAAGCACATGAACCAAGCCAGTGGTCTCTGCCATCAAAATCATTCTCAAGGTAAATTCAGTCCCCAAGGTGGACTCGGTCACCATGTACAGAGCTCGGTGCCAGAGTTCACGAGCCAACAACCGTGTAACCGCAACCCCTGGAGACACAGGAAGAGGGACAGCTTTGTGCCTCTCAACCACACCAGATGAAACATTAAAGCTTCATCATTGGACTTGTCTTTTGGTTGTTGAAGTCCCACGTTTATTCCACTTGACTTTAATTGCTGAAGGCTTTCAATGGTACAACTTGAGTCTTGTGTCTGAAAGCCCTGAATGATCCAGCATACATGCTCTGGTTTGAAGGCCTAAGTTGATCCAGGTTTAGAATGATCTTTCCGTTTTATAATGGAAGGCATCCAGGGATGCCACTCAGCTCTTGCCCGGTTTAACCGGACTCTGACTATAAGACGAAACTGGTCCAACTAAGCACTTGTTTGCTGGTGCCAGTTCATTTGTAAACCCTGGCCGTAGGCCATCGCAGACTAATCAAACACGTGTTTTTAACTTGATGCACACCAGCAAGGACTCAAGCAAGCTGTGTGAATTTCATTGCTGATGCAACAGATGAACGTTTATTTCTGTGGCTGAGGACATTTTAAAAAGGTGATTGGTGTGGTGTCTTTTGACATGAGGTGATATGAGTCGCACACTATTGATATCATACATCACTAATGTATGGACATTGGCTCAGGCAGTGCCTGCCGTGCTTGGAGATATGGCTGTTTCTCCAGCAAATTCCCCACATTTTATGGCGGAAATTTGTCGGCTAACAAACATTTGAAACGTATTGCAGCTCTTCATGTATTACAGGTGCTCTTTCTCCACTGACTGACATTACATCTTGGTACTATTTTGTTTGCTGAAGAATGCTGGTGTATCACTACACACTGGAGCCGCTTCAGCACTGGCATACTTCAACAAGTGAAATCGTTCCTAGATATAATATCGGTTTGAGGAGGAAGGTGTCCAGTAATGCATGAAAGGTGTTTCTGTGGCTTAAAATGTTTTTGTTAGCTGGCCCCATTTACCATGTATTTACTGTTGGCAAGCTGCCATCTTGCAGGGGCAATCTGCTATATCTCCTAACACGGATCTCTCCAAGTGACTGTCCATAGATTGATATCACTAATAGTAACTCAAACCGCGTTGTCAATAAACCCAAACTATACCCTGAAGACTAGGTTCCAAAAAGAAATGATGCTATTCTTTTCCAGAGAGAAACGGCAAATGTTGTCTTGGAATCCCCTCATCTATTCTGAGTCTTTGGTCCCACTAGATGGTTTGAATCAGTCTGGATGCATTTCACTGTTTGAACCTATACTGATCTTCCTTGGGCGTAGTAGGATTAGGTCTTTACTGTGCTTTTGATTGGAAGTTGGGTTCATTAGGTCCTCTGAATGCAACTCCCTTGATGGCTGTGATGATGAGCAAGGTAACTTATGACTCAGACTGTCATGTCTTACTTGTAGTCTGTATGGACAGAATCAAAGCACTACCTTCCTACCTACGCAGCATAATGCTGCTGACGTCATTTTATTTGTGTAATGGCACAAACGGGCTTTATCTCAAGTGCTTTAACTGTGACGACTTTTTTGAATGTACCATTTGTTTATTTTTGTGTGTGTTCACCTTTTGGACATCTTTTTTGTCAATGTTTGTCTTGGACCCATTTAGAAACTAATCATCTATAGGATGCAACGTTTGCATCACAAAGGGATTTTTATTTTGATCAAATTGGCACTACTAGTAATTGCATTGTTTACTGTACCACCTTACTTTACAGTTTGAAATGTTGTGCAATATCATTTGGTTTTAATTTATTGACATTTTATCTTATTTGTAGTGTTGTGCCCACTTCTAGTTTATTTCCCATACTACCTTGACCTGTGCAATAGATGGTTTTGAAGCCCTTTGAAAGGGATGTGCTTCCATTTTCCCAACAGAAGAGGGAGCTTTGGGATTAGAAATGTGCCAAAAAGCCACATCATGATGCTAACCTCTTAAATGTCATATTTGCCATTGCACCACCATTAGTCACTTGAAATTTTACGTGCCCAAATGTAATTGTGTTGCTGCCACTGACTTTCATTTGAAACATCAATTATTCATTGATTTCAATTTGGGATAATTTCCCGCAATATGCAGTAGACTGAATTGGGGGAAAGGATTTAACTTGAGCAGTTTTTGGTGCTATGTTACCAGCAAAGCGGTTATTTTAGGAATGCCTGTCATCTGGTGCCATGTGGTTCGTCTGCAGAGGGCTCGAATAGATCTCCACTTGTGACTTTGGGAACCGGCTGCACCGTCCGCTTTCCGTAGAGCTTAAGTGCAGAACCAATGACCTGAAGCACCTTGCAGATACTTGCTGGTCTTTCAGGTGACTGATCTCCATTCTCCATGTTGCATTTTTGACCATCAGACGCAGTGTTGTAGTGCAGATGGACAGCTCCTGGAACTTTGTCAGTGTTGGCAGACAATAGTTTCTTTGGCTGGACTTCCAGCGGTGAGATGAGAGCAGAGTGTTTTTCTCCTGCCCCCATCTGGAGACGGCTTACATGACAGGGTGCTTTTCTTTCCAGGTCAATTAACTTCATCTCCTGGTTTCTACTGTCTTCTGTCTTTAGCCTAGGCCAATCGGTAACATCTTCTCATCCAACCATTTCCTGCCTTGTTCTGCCTGGTGCTTTTCTGTAGCTGAATTCCAATACCCAAAATCTCTGCCACTCGCTCACGCACACTCAGTCACTCCACCATGGTGGTGTTACGGTGAAATTGGTGACCTGGGGAAATATGTTACAATCGTGTAGACTGTCTAATCACATAACGTCAGTATCCGAAGTCCGAATGTAAATCATTGTGGTTTTGTTTTATTAGAGTTCAGGTATTCAGGCTACATATTTAAGACATCCATGTGAGCCATGTGAAGTCCACAAGATGTTCACATATTTTGGCAGGTCACCAATTTCACCGTAACACTGCCATGCTGGAGTAATCGAGCGAGTGGCCGAGATTTTAGCCAAATTCCAATACCCAAAATCTTGGCCACTCACTCACTCACGCTCGATCACTCCACCATGGTAGTGTAATGGTGAAATTGGTGAACTGACGAAATATGTGACCATCTTGCGGACTTCACACAACTTAAATGGAGGTCTTTAAATACGTGGCCTGAATACAGCTAGGTTGAACTCTGCTAATTAACAAACTGCAACAATTTACATTCAGACACTGACATTTTGAGATTGTCTACACAATTGTCACATATTTCAGCAGGTCGCCAATTTCACCGTAACACCACCATGCTGGAGTGATCGACTGTTAGTGAGCGAGTGGCTGAGATTTTGGGTATTGGAATTTGGCTTTTGGGTATTGGATTTTAGCTATTTGGGTATTGAAATTTGGCCCATCATCCTCAGGCTCTCCTAAGATTGGGTGTCTTCCTGTTGGAACTCATCCTGTGATTAGCTGTCTCTGAGTGGGTTTAATTTTTGATTCTTTACTGCCTTTTCAAAAATGCCCTCATTTTGATGTGTTGCCATTCATTGACTATAACCACTGCCAGATTTAGGTTCATGCTTTTGATTTTTCACACAACCTCATGGTGAAGGTTCACGTCAGGAACAGACTTCTACTGCAAACTAGTGACCATCGGCATTTTGTAAAACACAATGCCGATGGTCACTAGTTGCAGTAGAAGTCTGTTCCTGCAGTGCCTTTTTTTTTTTCACAATTTGATATCGAATGACTAGATGAATGTTAAAGTCTGTGCCATTTCACGGGGGCATTTTTGCTCCAGGATTTAAAGTCAGTATTATTAGCACTGTTGGTCAGATAAGCATATAACTACAACGGCCAGGAAGATGGCATTTAACAAATCTTAAGGCATAGGTTCGTGTAGGTGTATGGCGGAAACCAATTCTAAAACTATAGAATACCATTCCCATGTATTCTGGTGTATCTTATTGGTGTGATTACAAATAACGGCATGGTCAACTGTTTTTACCAATGTTATCGTGAAGACTCGGTTATTCACAATGGTACCCCTTACAGGGCACAGCTTTTGACATGGAGTTGCTTGATTTATAAAGGATGCCTAGTTTCACCTGCAAACTTTGCCATGAACCAAATCTCCAACTGTTGTATGTCTGTGCCATAATAGGATGGGTTATAATGTGTAAATGAGTGACACATGGATGTATACCTTGTGTTTTCCTCTGGGCACCATTTTTATGTATAGTTTTCTATTTTGATTATTTTTTTAATAAACATTTTAAAACTACTTTTCCATTTGATTTGGTACATTGTGTAAAAATCTAAGTTGTATCTAATTCATATACTGAATGCATTTGTTCCAACGGTGAACAAGGTGCCAAGTTTGCCAACTAAGGTTTGCTCAGAGTAATCTAGTAAGAGAGTGGCGACACTAGCGTTGACTCCCATTGTAATCATGGAATGCGGAACTGCTCATTCTATCTCAATGGGATAGTTCCAATGTTTGGCCATAGGCACCCGCTTTGCGGCGAGATCAAAGGAAGCGTGTCGCCACCCGCTTACTAGATTACTCTGGGTTTGCTATGCCAATCCAACTTGTGTGCGCTGCACCGTGCCATCTCTTTAAATGGCATACTGTAGCTATACGGTGCAGGTGCTGCGTTACTACACCGTATAGCCTACAATATTGTCAATACCAAGATTCTCAAAGTGGGGTCCAGTGGGTCCCCAGCAAAATTGCAATCGTTTTTAAACGTGCTACACTATTTACACTTGTCTATTTTTAAGAATGTTGGAAATCTTGACAAATCTTCTCTTCCCTGGCACAATATCTGTTCAAATGGGTGTCCGCGGCATGAAATGGCTTCAGTGCAGTTGCAATACACCTAGTGTAATCATTCAATGTTCCTGTTGGGGGCACTGGTGCACCATAATGGCATCCAAGACAAGTAACACTCCAATTAACTCTTGAGACTTCCAGCTGGCTCCAGGCCACTGAGGCCAGGGAGAAAGAACAGGAGGGACCCTAATGAAACCGCTCTCCATTACTGGAAGGTTAGTAGTTGGTTGGCACCATTGCAATATTATTACTAAAATGGCTTTTAACCGGTTTGCTATTTTACAAATAGCTGACTAAGGGAAAGGGGGTTTAAACTAGCTATGTTTTACCGAATCAATCACTCTTAATAATTTGGCACTATCCATGGTTCACATGACGCTCTTACTTCGGTATGTTTCAGGGCACTTTGGCACTAGCTTGAGATAGCAATATTGCTAAAAGCTGTCTCTTTGTTCTAGAAGGCCATGTAATCACATAAGAGTTGCAAGGATTCATTGATCTCATAACTAACCCAAAGGTTTTGACGAGTGGTCTTGTCTGAATCTGTGGATCTCGTGTTCATGACACACTAGTACTAGTACTACTAGTTTTGAATCCCTGGGGTCTGATCAAGCCGGTGTACAAGAAGAAAGAGGGAGGGGGGGGGGGGGGGGGTGCTCCTTGTTGCAGCAGCCAGTGTTTGTGCAACACTAGCAAAGAGGAAGTTGCCTCTAGCCAGTATGATTTGCACTAATTAAGGACCATACCAGCCATACCTGGAAACTAATTGTGTGACATGGTGCAGCAGCATGCAGCTTTATGCATTTGTGGGCAGAAGTGAAAATGCCTGAGGCCTCTCAACATGTTATTCCAATTTGGGCATGATTTGATGTTCGTGTCATAATTATGTTCTGAATATGAATTATTGGTTAACTGATTCAACTGGTACCTTTGTCCCTGGCATCTATTTATCTGTTTGTTTGCTGTTTACTTCCATTATTCGTGCTCTGATTTGCCCCGGCTGAACAGCCAAACAGAGAGCTCTCTCCTCACCGACTCCCTCTGCCGCTGATTCAACATGCTCAGCCAGCTATGGCGCAGGGGGCACGACAAAGACTATGGCCGACCGTCGACATTTCTCATGGACAGGTAAGAAGTAAAAACACAGACATAAAAGCCATTGCCCTCTATAACTAAAATTTTAAAATAAAAACACCATAAATGGAATGCATATGCTAATAGAAAACAACTTAATACTTCGTAAGGCTAATATGAGCATTAAAAGCAATTATTTCATTTACATCGTTTTCCTAAAAAAGGGCCCTTGTCCTGAGTTTTTTCCAAGCATGTAGTAGGCTATTAGAATGAAGAAAAGAAATACAAAGCTGAGTTTCACAGTTCAGTGTGGCAAGGTTGGCATTTGTTCATCAGGTGTCTTATCCAAAAAATCTGTTTATTGAAGCAACAATTGTTGTATCAAACTGTTTCATATCATGTCGTTGAACTTCAAGATAGAAGATAATCTAATACAATAATAATGTAAATGCATAACATTTGTCAAATTGTCAGCATTGTCTCTCTCTCAAATCCGTTTTCCTCTCCTTTACAAACAAGTGCACACAGAAATATGGTCAAAGGCCCTTCAATAACATTGAAGGGCTCTCAGGGAAGATGGAGGAAAATGTTGTATGCCGCATTTCCAAGCATTAGACCTCATAGCAAGGTTATGACACAAAGTGGACAAAATGGATGTAATGTAAGAAGCATCTTTTAGTTTATCTAATGTCTTCAGAGCTCCTGAGAGACCACTCATGTCTACCCCCTCTATTCCTTCAACTAGATGCCTTCATTATCCCTGATTTACATCCATTCATGCTTGGATCAATATCTACAGCAGAGTCTACTCTTAAGAGAAAAGCTCTTCCCAAATCAAGGTCCTTTCACAGATGAGCCCATAGTGATCTGGCCTTGATATCTTCATTATCACTGATTTATGTCCATTTTGTTGAATCAATACTTAGAAGCTTCCTTTTTGAGCACCAGTGCAACATTGAAACATTTGGCAAGAAATTCACTCCTTTGCTTCTAATACCAAAACACATTTAGAAAGGTTAGTGCTATAGTCCGGCAGCCGAGGTGGACGGGTGGGAAATTTGGTATAGTCTTTTTTTTATTGGTCTAAAATATTGTCTATAATATACATACATTCATGAATCCACTTGCTGACCGGCTGTCGGTATTGGGCAAATTTTTTATAGGGGTTTCTTGTGATCCTACAATTAACATCCTATGGCAGGCAAAAATGTCAAACTTTCCTTAAGTAGCATGTGCCATGTCAAACTAGGGGGTTTTCATGATTCGGAATCCATTCCAAGCATTAGTTTTGCACAAAATACACTCCTTGGGCTAATAACAGCCAAAATGTGCTGACCTCATCAAATTTGTGCTACTGACTTCATCACATTTGTCATGACCGTTTTTAGCCCAAGGAGTGTTTTTGATGCTCTACCTAACCATAACAAACACATGCCCCATCTGTGCACTACCATTCAGAGTTGAGCATGCCATTGGGGATGTCCAGTTCAGAATCAGAATATTTGCGGTGACTGTGAGACATAACCATTTTAAGCCCAATTCATACTTGGTTGTTCGATGTTGTCGCGCAGATGCAACATATTGTGATCTTGTAGGTCTGCTATTTTCAGCCACACAAACATACGACAGATACCATACATTTAGGCATTAGAATGTTCCAAGAAACACTGAAGTGGGACTACCATGTGTGTTGTTGAGACCGGCATTTGTCAAATTACGATATACCAATATGAGTACATTTTAGTACTGTATAATTATGTCGGCATATGCCAAATGTGTGAAAACCTGCCCAAAATATCCAGGAATAATGTGGTTCCATCTTGCATATCCATACAGGCAAGACTGTTGTACAAACACAGGGCTTGATTGCATAATGCAACTATTTCTGTCCACACACAGTCTTATGTGAAGTTGAAAGCCGACATGTAGATGTTATTTTAGTCTGACATTTGAGTTGAATATAGCCAGAGGATATAAAAGATTATGAACGAGAGTGACAGGTACATTAACTGTTGGCTGATTAATTCGCCTTGGGTTAGATCTAGATCTTTTTCTAGTGTCAATGGAAAGTGGTAGTTGTGACAGGATCGGGACACTTGGTACAAGGAACTAGATTCATAGATAAAATGAATGTGGGAGTGCTGCTCATGTCAAAGTGCTCTGCTGCAAGGCATGCTTTTCTCTGGAAGTGAGAGGCAATTAATATAGAAAGATAAGGAAAATAGTGAGGAAACTCATCAGCCATTTCAATATACAAGTACTAGTCTAGCAGCAGTAGTAGATTGAGAAATAATGCAAAATGTATGCAACTGAGTAAAGCAACATTACCTCCCAAATAATGTTGCATTACCTCCCAAATAATTCAAAAATATTAGCCTGTAAAAATGTATTACGTATTGACAATAACTCATTTATCTGCAAAGCTTAAGTTCAATAAGAGGCAATATCAAAGTAATACAAATGTAATGCTTTCTCACACCTTTGGTTTTGAATGCTGCAGCATGCCTGGTCTTCACCCTCCCAAAAAGGCCATGCCCCCCCCCTCTCTGCTCACTCCACTGGCTACTTGTTGGTGCATCAAATTCAAAGCACTTAAGTGATGACCACCAAGGTGAAAGGGGCATGGCACCCTCTTAGGTACAAGAAGATAAATAGACAGACTTTTATTAATCATTGTGGGGAAATGCAGGTGTCAATAGCAGGACAAATACCATGAAAACCTGTACCTGCAGGACATGATCCAACCCTTTCAAAACTCTTAGATCAGCAAACACAGGCCACTTCAACACTGATATTGATAGACAGACAGACGGGTGGGTGGGGGGTCTCCACCAGAGCAGGTCAGGTTGTGGCCTCCTGGTGGCGCTATAATAGGCCAATGTGAAAAGGGTGCCATTTCTTCTTACGCCTTGGATGGCAATTGGATGATTTGAGGCATTTTGCTCCAAAAAAGTTTTGCAAAAATCCACCTGTTGGTGGCGCTATAACAGGCCAATGTGAAAAGGGTGGGATATATTCCTCAGCCTAGTAGGAAAGTCTGTGAAAGACTTCACGTAAATTGGACACTGCGTTCATGATTTGAGGCATTTTGTTCCAAAAATGAGTTTTGCAAAAATCCACATGTTGGTGGCGCTATGTGTTGGGGATCTTTTTCTAGCAAGATTCTAAACCCTGTCAAGTCTTAACAGTACACACTGGCAGCTGTGGCCCATTAACGAAGGTACAGCTTTAATTACAGACCTTACCCATTAATACGTTTTACTTGACACTCGTGTTTTTTGGCCAGCCAGCCAGCCAGCAAACCAACAACCCAGCCAACCAGATGTGTATGATAGTCTAACGATTTGTCAAATTATGTTCCCTGCCCTCTACTCTTGCTCTGTTTCATCTCTCTCTCCCTCTCTCTCTCTCTCTCTCTCTCTCTCTCTCTCTCTCTCTCTCTCTCTCTCTCTCTCTCTCTCTCTCTCTCTCTCTCTCTCGCTATCGCTCCCACTACTCCCAACAATACGTTTTACTATAAAAGCATAAGGGGGCATATTTTAATCTGTTCACCAAAGCTTTATAAATGTAGATGTGTTACTGTGTATGTGTACATAAGTCAAGGCTTTCACCATTTAGCATGTTAAACACAAGCATTTGCCAGTATGATGTGCATCTCATGCATAGTAGACGGATAGTGAAACTAGTAGTATATGTAGTAGCATTATGTGATGCAATCAACTGAATCAAGGAGAATTTTTATTATCACAGAACAGTTTTATAATATATTGAAGGGGCGGCTCAGGAGGTAGAGCAGCCATTTAAGAACGGAAAGATCCGATTACTGCTGTGGTCCCCTAACCCCAGAACGTATTACACATTCTTAGATCCTTTGATTTTCTGGGATCAAATAATCGTAAATATATCAATTGAATTGCCTTAGTGGCCAAACAAAAAAGTTGGCTGTACCTGACCAAGACCTCTAGCAGGTTGAGACATTCTGCGGGAGCATCTAAGACTTGTATGTGGACTTTTCTATCATGTGCCACTTTTTGTCCAGCACCCGTCAAAATCTTTGGATGTGCGTGCACCACTGTTGCAAACAAGTGGGCTCAGATGGCCAGGTTAAACTTTGTTTCATATGGTTGGGACCCAGCTAATGCCCTTTTCTGATAGTCATCATGTCAAGCAGACAAAAAAAAAATCATTAATTAAATAATGGCAGCTGCAGAAGCATGTCATGGTGCACCTTCAAACTGATTTAAAAAAAAGCAGGGCTGTAACTGCCACCACTCAACGAAAGCCTCCCCTTATTCGTAGTCGCCTTCTTCCCCATCGCAATGCTTGTTGTTGAGAATGTGATAACAAGGACGTATGAGCCAGATGACCAGGGCACTGTGGGAACTAAAGTGGACAGCGCCAAAACGGAATGGCCTGCCGTGAGTCCAAACCTCAACCCATTTGAACACTTGTGTGATCAGCTTGGGTGAATGGGCATGCTGTACTGTACGTGCTAGAGTGACCAACAGAACCACTTTGGATGACTTGCAACATCCCACAGCAAAATGTGGCTAGGTTTGGTGACCAGCATGGTGCCAAGCTGTTGCAGCTGCTTTTGGATCTTCCACCCGCTACAGAGTTCCCTAAAACAGAGTGTAAAATTAATAAAGTGTAAAAATGGCCAATATGTTCCCCCCCCCCCCCCCCCCCCCCCCCCCCCCTTATTACTGTGGGAGAGTGCAATCATCCAATCCACTAAGCAACTCAAAGCAAGGGCTGAATACCGAGCACTTGCCATTTTGGCAAATTATTTGGAGGCGCTACCCACACGTTTAGCTGTGTTGCTCATTCCACAAACGTCTGGTTTCTGACTCGGAACTCAAATCGTGAACACGACTACAATCAGTGGAAAGGTTTTTCCCTTGTGTGGATACTCTGGCGTTTCTTCATACCGCCTGTGCGATTGAACCTCTTATCACACAGTTTACAGTGGTAAGGTTAGGTTTCTCTCCAGTGTGTCTTCTCTTCAGACTGTCTAACCGACTAAAGGGTTACCTCCAGTGTGTGGATAAGCCTGCCCCAGAGCACTGGGAAACATTGAAGCCTCCCCACCCTAGTACTGGCCATCAATGGCTCGTCGTAGTGTCATACTCAGGACATTGACAATTCGAAACAGCTCAAATTCTCCATTACAATGACCAAAAATGGAAATGTCCATTCCACACTTTCTATAATAATCTATTCATGTCTGTGAAAAACTGACCCTTTTTGTGCTTTAATGAAGTACAGAGTGGCCACACAGTGCTATTGTTACGGTTTCTGACTTCCTGATCCTGATTGACCTTTCTGTGTACACAAAGTGACATTTCTAAAATCAACATCTCTGACCTTTGCTCCAAGCTTATGAAAGAGGCTGTAATATTCTCATGACATCAGATTCTGTGTGCTGGCCTGTACTTTTTTTTTATTAAGTGGTGCAACCACTTCATTAAGGAGCTATGTGTGTCTGTCCCTGGCTGAGTCCGAGCACGGAAATAGCGTTCA
This sequence comes from Electrona antarctica, assembly GCF_951216825.1. NCBI lineage: Eukaryota > Metazoa > Chordata > Actinopteri > Myctophiformes > Myctophidae > Electrona > Electrona antarctica. The sequence goes on along the minus strand of NC_136811.1, from coordinate 25,556,679 downwards.
CAACCAAGTGTCACTGTGCGCAGCCTAACACACACACACATTAACTGTATATATGATGATTTCGGGTGTGACAGTACAGTACAGTAAAGGGACCCCCTGGGGACCCCACACGGTAACTCTGTCATTGCTCAACCATTTCGGACGGCGGCTCACCGGAACCGGGCCGGCACCGCGTTCCTGTGGGTCTGGAAGTTCCGGGGACCCCCCAGGGACCGCCACACGGAATTGCACCACTTACTTCACACGGGTGTGATTTTTATTATTCTTATACTTTTTTCTTGCTACCAATATTTTGCAGCTTGTAACTGCATGAGTGAGTGACAAATACAACCTTAATTCTGTCCACTTTAAGAACAAGAAAAAAATATTTTACAGTATTAAACTGTATTCCTCATACTCTCACCTAACTACATTACTAGCCAACTATACTGTTCCTTTAACATGAGAGTGGGAGAGGTGGAGTTAGCTGCTTTAGCAGACAGTTTGAGGGTCCAATGCAGTTAAGGTTTTTTTTCCGAAGAGCTTGTTATTTTGAAGTGGGGGTGCACGTTAGATGCATTCGTTGTGATCACAACCGCTGAAATGGTCCTGCAATTTTTTTTATTGAGCTCGTAAAACATGGATGTTCTGTATGATCACCTCAATCTGACCATCAATTCCAATAGAAGCACCGCTTTAGATTGTCGCTAAAGATAGACTGATGAAGGAAAATGATCGATGACATCACCAACGCGGAAGGAGCCGGTAAAAATCATTATTAAACATTATAAACCCTTATCTCGTCCCATCTCGCCCTAGGCGATCTGTGACCATAAATTTAACTCGCCCAATCTCGCCCCTTAGCAGAAAAGGAGTTGATACTTTTCATTGGTTCAATATTTTTGAGTGGTGCAGCCACTCCATTGCGTAGCTATGTGTGTTCGTCCCTCCCTACGTATGCGTGGCCCTACCTATGTATGCGTGTCCCTGTGTCTGTGCACGGACAGCTGAAACACCTCAGCAATACCACTGGATGGCACTGTTGCGCGCACACAGACACACACACAGGCCAGGGAGGAGGGCTTGTACAGTACAGTACAGTACAGTACAGTAGAGCACCACTCAGTTCAGACAGGTCCGATTTGTAAACAACACACAGACGTAAAGGGTGTGGTTTCCTCCCGACAGCAACGATTATTTCCTTATTCAAGCAGGGCTATGTCCTGAGAGGGGAGAGAGAGAGACATTATGTTAGGAGAAGCACACTGACTTGCCAGGCTGTCATGTCGACTTCTTATAATTTAAAATCCTGGCAGAAACAATGCAATATAATGGCATGCACACAAGTCTTATTTTCTTTTCAAAATCTTTTTATTTCCGTTTTATAACAGTATGGGTGTCAAGTCACAGGTTCATAGAACAAATAAAAATAAAATATCAGATTTTAGTATCAGTGACTGAGGTAAACAAACGTAGCCTACTGTATGAATCAGAGATCGTGGGCAGACATAATGAAAAGACTGTTATTGTGCAAAACATGCCCCTTCAAGACAAAAGAAAAACATTTTCTCCCCTTCAAGTCCCAATTTAGTATAGCCAATTCCCAATTCCCCAGCCTCTCTACAAGTACTCCATCTCTGCTAACCCCACACAAGTCTTATTTTAACCACTTGTATCCCAGGATCCATATTCTAGGGCGAACATTAGCCAATACATGCTCACACCGCCAGAAATAGCAGCTCTACAAGCTCATGACGCATTGTGAGCTTATAGATTAGCTTTTTTCGGTGTAGATTGAGAGATTGGGTATAGATGGAAAGAAGTGTGACTGCTCGTTTACCCGTTAAATGAACACTAAACTGTAGCTACTGTGTGCAGCCCGACACTGACTTCGCTGATGACATTGCGCTTATCAGTCAATCATTGGAATACGCTCAGGCTCTCCTTCAGTCTCTTGAGCAGGCCTCCAATTGTGTTGGTCTTTATCTCAACGAGACGAAAACTGAATACGTAAATATATGCAAATCCAACAATAACCACATTATACAAACACTTAACAACACTTCTGAAACAGGTTGATGACTACAAGTATTTGGGTTCATATATATCTTCTTCCGAAAAGGACTTTCAAACTAGGAAGGGTATGGCCTGGTCAGCCTGAAATGACATGCATAAGATCTGGTCATCCCAGCTTAGTAAGCAATATTTAGGACGACCGTTGAGCCGATTCTACTCTATGGCTCCGAGACATGGACACTTTCAAAGCCTTCTAATGAGAGCGCAAAATCTGTCTTGGAAGAGCCACCCATCGACTAATCTAATATACGGCAACCTTCCCCGTGTTTCTTCACTAGTCCGATCCAGAAGAACACAGTTTGCCGGCCACTGCTACAGAGCTGACAATGAGGTTATATCTTCCCTTCTTCTCTGGAGTCCTGCCTCAAACCAGACCAGAGGTAGAAAACTGTCGTTCCCTGATGTCATCGCTAGGGACACATGCATCAGTAAGCAGGAACTGGGGATGGCAATGAAGAACCGGGAAGTCTGGCATGGCATTGTGAAATCCATGATCTCGACCGCGGTCGAAAAATGATGAGTGCTCACACAATAAGGGTACCTTCACATCAGTCTCAAATCACAGCATTAGACTATACAGCACCTTTCCAAAAATAATTAATATCATGGAAAAGTGTATTTCCATAATTCCATTAAAAAAGTTTATAGATTCAGTGCACACAACGTAAATGATTTCAATTCTTGATTTGGTTGTCTTTGCACAATTTTGGCTTCCAGCTCATAAAACCCACTAAAACAGAATTTCCAAAAATTAGAATACTGCAGAAGAAATCACCATTTACAGTTTTTGCAGATCATGAATGTTTTAATCTGAATGCCACATTAAGAAATTAGGATCAAATCAATCAAAATATGGTACTTTCAAAACAGAAATGTCAATCTTCAATACTTGGGAATCTTTGCCTTCATCACTGCCTCGATACGCTGTGGCATTGAGGCAATCAGCCTGTGGCATTTCCCGAGAGTTAGGCGCGATTCATACTCCTATTTTAGAGCTGAATAAAAGTCGGTTCGGCTCTGTAGAGCCTACAATGTGACGTAATTTGAGGTTCGGGGGGGGGGGGGGGGGGGGGGTACCGTCCTAAAGTCGGCTCTTCGGAGCTACTGAAATTTCTGACGAGCCGAAATCATTTCGGCACTACAGCGGTAAAATAGGAGTATGAATCGGCCCTTATGGAAGCCCAGCTTTCCTTGGTGCTTGCTATCAGCTCTTCTTTGTTTTTGGGTCTGGTGCCCCTCATTTTCCTCTTGACAATACCCCATAGATTGTCATTGGGGTTGATGACAGGGGCATCAAACCAGGTTGTGGTGCTTCTGGCGGTATGGGTATGGGGGTCAGGTCCTGCTGGAAGATGAAATCTGCATCTCTATCTGCAGAAGGAATCAAGGTCCAAGGGTTTGGAGGAAGACGGGTGAGGAACAGAATCCAAGCTGCTTGAGGTCCAGTGTGAAATATCCACAGTCAATGGACTGTGTTTAGAAATGTTTAGATTTGTATTATCGTGAGAATGATGGCTTCCATTTTCCCATTGCAACTTTTCATGACTAGAAAGCCTGCAGTTTCTATTAGCTTGGATTCCCCATCGATGATGTCACTGGTGAATGGGTTTCTGTACTGCCCACAGCCCTTTTATGAGACACAGACTGAGTAGAAAATTGTGCCATTTTATCACCATTATTAGTGAGGACCTATTATATTATATATATATATATCTTATATGAAGATGGGTTGAAAAGTGGTGAAGTGGTCCTTTAAATCCAAGGTCACGGCAACAGTCTACCAGAATGTTTTAGACGACTTCATGATTCCTTCTGCTGAGGATCTGTATGGAGATGCAGATTTCATCTTCCAGCCCCTGCATGCCCATACCACCAGAAGCACCACAACCTGGTTTGATGCCCCTGTTATCACAGTGCTTGACTGGCCAGCCAACTCGCCGGACCTAAACCCCATTGAGAATCTATGGGGTATTGTCAAGAGAGACAAGAGAGAAAATGAGGAGCACCAGACCCAAAAACAAAGAAGAGCTGATAGCAAGCACCAAGGAAACCTGGGCTTCCATAACTCCCGGGCAATGCCACAGGCTGATTGCCTCAATGCCACGGCGTATCGAGGCAGTGATGAAGGCAAAGGGATTCCCAACCAAGTATTGGAGATTGACATTTCTGTTTGGAAAGTACCATGTTTTGATTGATTTGATGTGATCAGTGCTCCTAATTTCTTAAGAGCCTTGTATGTGTACTTACTTACTTATGCCTATCGCTCCTTTTCATGGAGCATAGGCCGTTGACTACAGTTCGCCAGACTCCTCTATCCTGGGCCTTCTTTTCCAGCCGTTTCCATGTCAGTCCACACTGCTTGATGTCAGTCTCAAGGTCCCTGCGCCAGGTGTTCTTCGGCCTCCCTCTCTTTCTTTTGCCTTGCGGGTTCCATCTAAGGGCTTGTCTTGTGATGCTGGTATTGGGCTTCCGAAGTGTGTGGCCGATCCATCCCCACCTTCTTCTCTTAATCTCCTCTTCCACTGGTGGTAGCCTCGCTCTCTGCCAGAGGTCATTATTGCTGATGGTGTCTGGCCAGCGGATGCTCAGAATTCTCCTCAGGCAGCTGTTGATGAAAGTTTGCACCTTCATTGTTGTTGCCTTTGTTGTCCTCCACGTCTCTGATCCGTACAATAGTACTGGCTTGACGTTTGAGCTGAAGAGTCTGAGCTTTGTCCGCTGGCTGATTTGTTTCGAGCTCCAAATGGTCTTTAGTTGGATGAATGTGTATGTGTATGTTATTGTTTGTTTTGTTCTGTGTTGATGGATTGTTTTCTTGTTGTATTATGTGCCCTGAGGACCTCCTCGAAAATGAGTTGCTGCAACTCAAGGGGCTTATCCTCTGGTGAAATTTCAAATAAATAAATATAAATAAATAAATAAACGTTGATTTCCTCAAATTCAACGCAAATAAGACAAAAGTGCTCATAATTGGCTCCAGTGAGCAGCGGAAATGTATATACAGTACCCTGGGCATCCTGGCTATACAAAACAATGGTACAGTAAAAGATCTATAGGTGTAATTATTGCATTTTAATGCACACAAACAATGTTACTATAAGCTTATGCCTTCTTTCATCCCTGAAACATAGTGTTAGAGCCTTTCTGTCAGTAGAAGATGCAAGAATGCTAATCCACGATTTAGTCTTTTTGCGGCTAGGGCTAGACTACTGTAATGCACTTTTTTCTGGCCTTGCTAAGAAAAGCAATGACAGACTACAACTTGTTCAGAATGAGGCAGCCAGAGTTTTAACACAAACCGAGATGAGAGAACGCATATTACTCCAGTTTTACCATCTTTATACTGGCTCCCGATAACCTTTAGGATTGATTTTAAAATAATTTTAATTGTTTTTAAGGCAGTTAATTGTTTAGCACCTTTTATCATTTATAATGTCATGATAGGTGCTATTTATACGAATAAAGTTTATTCGTTTTATTGTATTACACTCCATTCCGATCACGATTCATTATTTTATCATTTATACCTGTAAATACATTTCCAATGCTAGATGTGATCTTGCAGAGTTTTGCATAAAATAAAACGGTGGCACACTTGATTAGCTGCGAAGGGAATGTTACAGAATGTGAGGATTGTCACAGTCGAGGTGTAATATGTCGCACCTTGTGAACTGTGAATAAAGTGTGAATTCCGTGATGTGGATAACGGTAGACATTTTCAAAGGACCATGGACCATATCAATGCCAATATGAAGTAGTAGACTAATCAAATAGAAGTCAGACACCCCATCACCTTCGTCACCATGGTAATATTATGCTAATTATAATGCAAGTCAAATCCTTCCATGGAATGAGGAAGTTACATAACCAGTTCACCTTTTGGGCTGCAATTACAGTATTGATTATTTTAACAGCGATCAATAACTTTTTGGATTCATTTAATTATCGATTATGCTTTGCTGCACATCGGTGTCGTGCAAAAATAGTAAAAATAGCAGAAGCCCAAAATACTAAATAGGGGTAGATTATTAAAAAAAGATTTGTGTATTTATTTTATTTTATTTGTATTATTATTTCAACTGTTGGACTCATAGAACAATCTTTGGTGGGTGAAAACGGATCTTCAGGATGCACTTATTTCTCCAACCGTCTCCAGCTAGGCAACTGATGTGTGATCAATTCAAACCGGTTACACAGAATTTAACTAGCAATCTGCAAACATGCATCCCACATTGAAAGATTGTAGAATTGTATTGTAATAAAGGCTTGTCCAAATTTAACAAGACAAGGCATACTATGTTGCAGATAACGTGTGTGTGTGTGTGTGTGTGTGTGTGTGTGTGTGTGTGTGTGTGTTAGGGCATTAACATAAAAATCGATTAGTCGACTAGTCGACTAGCAAAACGGTAGTCGACACTGTAAATCAAAAATATTATTAATATTATTTTTAATATTTTTTATGATTTATTTTTTATTTTTTACAGCAGACATGCAGCTGTGAGCTCTGTTGTTTTGTTGGTAGTTCTCCAACTTAAGTACTAATCCCTTCCTGGCTGATTGTTTTCATATCATATACAAGCCGACTGTACGTGGGTTTTGCCGTCACCGTCACTCGTGTAGGTGCGGTGGGCGGCGGTGGCTGGCTGCACTGGCAACATTTTTCAAAAAGAATATGGCTCATACGCTCAATGGGGACAACTACAGTGTGTAAATACTTTTACTATTGGTGAGTTTATTACAATATTACTGTAGTTTGTTCAACAAGTTAGATTGGAGACGTGTCGTCGTTTCGTCCGGTACAGTAGTATAGCAGCCTGTCCCTCCTCACTCTGCCCAATAATATCCAGTTTGGTGACAGTCAAACTACAGTAGCGCTTGCCGTGATTTCATGTTTCTTTTTCTTATTCATCTTTCTTCATGCTTATCCAACAAAAGTGCAGGCGTGCGGCATTATTAAAAACAAACGGCTATGCCGCGCGATCATAGTTATAATAGTCGCGATGTTGTGAAGTAGTTGATCATCTGATTCATAGCCTGGTAAGCCTGCTAGCTACGGTAGCAAGCCTAGTATGTAATCATAACCTCCTAGCTTGTAGCTCCTTCTAAAAACCAAAGGAACTGTGGTTGTAACTTGTTGTTGAACATTTAGGGTTGTATGAAAAACATCGCATCATTTATTTCTTCTCCTCCTCCTCCTCCGTCTCAACAAACATTTTCAACAACGTAACATGCTATGCTGCGCCGTAGAAAGGTCTTGCGCATCAAAAATAGCAGATCTACAAGCTCACAGCGCGTCCATCCGTGAGTCATTGTGGACTTGCAACTTTGACTTGACTTTTAACAGCTGATGTGAATTTTCGGCCAATCAGAGCGGAATTCAGCGTAATCTAGTAAGAGAGTGGCGACACTAGCGTTGACTGCCATTGTAACAATGGAATGCGGAAGTGCTCATTCTATCTCAATGGGATAGTTCCAATGTTTGGAACTATAGCCCATAGCACCCCGCTTTGTGGCGAGATCAAAGCGTGTCGCCACTCTCTTACTATTCCACTCGGCCTGCATTCACTGCATGGCTCTGTTTTGCAGTTAATCCTTCACTCGCGCTGGCCGTTTCAGAACACGATGTTTTAATGCTTGATTGGATGGAAAAAAATATCATATTTTACCGCCGACTAATCGATTATAAACCGATTTTGATGGTATTCGTGTCGACTATCAAAAATCACGTTTGGTTAATGCCCTAGTGTGTGTGTGGGGGGGGGGGGTCGTCTCAAATTTCTGGATAACTATAATAATTATAGTTATAGTATATAACAAAATAATGATATAATACTATAATTATTTTGACTGTCCTATAACCTGATGCATTTAGGAGGTAGATTATTATTTCTCATAACAATTCAGCTTCATCCTCTTGACATAGTGTCAGTCCTCCAAAGCAGGGGTTCGCTGGGGTCCCCCGGGAATTGCTTTAACCATGTCTCGCGCATCGGCACAATGAATGTCGTTTCCGGTGAAAAGAAGGTTTTTCAACGGCCGACAGCAGGCGCTGTGATACTCGCGGTCTGTTTTTTTCTGCACCGAGCGAGAGAACAACAACCGGTCAAGACACCACACACAGCATTTTTGTCATTGTAACATGTGGTTACGGATATTTGGCTCTTCAAAATAAGTGTTACGCGTGATAATAGCTTGGCAATGCGCGATTTAATGCTGACGGCAAGACGGTTTTAATCAATTCATTTGTTGGCACTATGTGCAACCAGTGAATCCAACAGCTTTTTTACTTCCATGACTCATCACACACATTAGAGATTATTAGCCACACTAATTATGTTCACAGATGCAAATGTAATTAATCATGCAAATTGTGGAAGTGCTTTTAAATCAGCCTTTCTCTCAGTTTGTCTGAACAAAACAAACACTGTGAGATTTGGTCATGTTCGAGAAAAGGTGGCTAAATAAGGTACACAATGTTGTTGTTGGTAAAACATACACTGTATGAATGTAAGATCATGGTCCCCCTTTCATACTCCCCTCCTCAAATAACCCATCCATATTCCTCCTGACCTGGGATGCTTTCTAAGAACGGCAAAAGGAAGGATACAGTACAGTATGGTCAGGCTCCTACTTGATCTAGCCCCCCGAACCCACCTAACCCCTGCCCACTTCGACAGGCTGGAATGGCTTAGGGTCGACGACAGAGTACAGCATCTTGCAATGGGTCTGGTCCACAAGATTCGATACACCACCAAGATACCCATGTACCTTTCTAGATACTTCCTTAATGTTAACGAAGTCCACACCCACAACACCAGAGGGAGTGCAACGAACCATGTACAACCCAGATTCGGCACAAACAAGGGACTAAATTCTTTTCGCTCCTATGCCACCAAAATGTGGAACGCCCTACCAACTGTCATTAAGACATGCGAATCCCTTGACTCCTTCAAAACCGCTCTCAAAGGGCACCTACGGATGGCTGCAATTCGAAACTGGCCCCCGTAAAATCTGAATCCCCCGCCACCCCCTTTTTCCCCTCACTGTATATATTTCTTTTCCCTTTTTACCTCCTTTATGATGAATTCCTGTTCTGTTTATAGAAGTGTCTATTTGTACGTCTCTAAATGTTTTGATGATTTGAACATGGTGGACCCTATTGGAAACAAGTGTAATGCTTAATTGGGTCGTCCACTCACAGTTAACAGCCTTTGTATTGAGTTTGTGCTTGAAATGTACTGTAATTCTGCAAACTGTTAATAAATTCTTCAATCAATCAATCAATATGCTGTGCCCCATTGGCTTCTGTGAACTGTTACGCCCCAATGTGTCTAGAGGTAATGGGTATGCATAACATATAAAATGTACAGGAAACCTCACTCAAAGTTTAAAAAGTCTTTACCTTTGTAACTAAAAGTTACAAAGGTTGATCTTGAATACAAATGGATCAATAAATACATGATGGAAGTTAATCGACTTTCAAGTATATTGGCAATCATTTATAATAGCGGACAATTAGTAGACACAATTATAAATAGGGTAATATATATGAGCGGAGCAGTCCAACTTACAGTGGTGGGGTTTACCCGAAAAGAAAAAAGACAAAATCAACTAGAAAAAGTGCCCTTCCGGGCACAGGTCTCCACCAGGAGGATAGGAGTGTGTGTGATGTTTGGCAAGGATGTTTAGGAGGATGTTTTTTTTTTTTTTTTATGATTTGAGGCATTTTGTTCCAAAAATGTGTTTTGCAAAAATCAACCTGTTGGTGGCGCTATAACAGGCCAATGTGAAAAGGGTGGGATATATTCCTCAGCCTAGTAAGAAAAAGTGTGAAAGATTTCACGTAAATTGCATGCTGCGTTCATGATTTGAGGCTATTGTTCAAAACGGGGCAATCTTGCAAACTGTGAAAGCCAATTATAGCCAATTAGGATGGAATATGAAATATCGGACAGATCCAACTTGAGCACATGACCATAGAGATACTGTGTAACGATTTGTGAGATTTTTGGACAGAATCTGGAGGAGTAATATCAAAAAATGTGTTTTACAAAAGTCTGCCTCCTGGTGGCGCTATAAAAGGCAGATGCGGAAAATGCAGGTCAAAGGTTTGTCCTTGGCCTCTAGGGAGTGTGCATGCAACGTTTCACGCAGATCGGTGCAGTTGTAGGTCAAAAATGTGAAAAGCTGCCTCATGGTGGTGCTATAACTGGCCGTTCTGGAAAATGTGGGGCAGAGGTTCATCGTTGGCATCCAGGGAGTGTGTGCAAAGTTTGGCATCGGCCGGGTTAGCGGTGCCGGAGATTAGCTGTACACAGACGGACGGAAGGACACACACACACACGGACGGACGGACACACACACGGACGGAGTGCAAAACATACTCTCTCCCCATGCCTTCGGCCTGGTGGAGACAATAAACTCACCTAACCAAAACCTAACCATCAACAAAGGGAAAAACTACAACTTAACCTAATACTCCTTCCCGAAGGGAGCTGAACATAAAACAAAAGGATAAGCAAAAGTTAGTATGATGGTGAACAGCTAGAGCTAAGTTAGCAATGTCATCTCAACGAACACCAGGCAGAGTTTGTCCTTTTATAGGAGACGGTCCGAGGCCACCGGACAGTCACATGACCGGCCTGGCCAATGAGGGTGATCAAGACCTCACGTGGCTTCCACCGGTTCTCGCGAGAGATGGCGAGCGAGAAGGGACATCCTTCATCTGCATTTGGAAAAGCAGAATAGAATAGAAAAAGTGCCCTTCTGGGCACAGGTCTCCACCAGGAGGATAGGACTGTGTGAGATGTTTGGCAAAATGTTTAGGAGTAATATAAACATGTTGTTTTGTTTGTTTGTTTTTTACAACAATTTTCTTCATTTTGTTGAGGAAATGCAGAGCCAGATCACTCAGAGCATCTCTGAGGATAGAATTCTGGATGAGCAGGACATGTGCAGCATTTTGAACGAAACGGGCCACTCCTGAAAACTTTGGAAGGCAATGTTAGCCAATCAGTGTAGAATCTGAGAAATACAACAGACTCGTCTTGATCACATGACTACAGAGATCATGTGTACCGATTTGTGTGAGATTTGGATGAAATCTGTGCGACTAACATAAGCAATGTGTTTAGCAGAAATCGGCCTCATGGTGGCGCTATAACCGGCAGATGTGGAGGGATGCAGGGACAATGTTTTTCCATGGCCTCTAGGGAGTGCGCATATATAAGTTGTATACAGATTGATGCAGTTATAGCTAAAAACAGAAATTGGCCTGTTATAGCGCCACCATGAGGCTGATTTTGAAAAAAAAATGAGTGGCATGTCGTCCTCTGCCTAGTGGAAATGTGCGTGTATAATTTCATGGAAATTGCACACTCTGTTTGTGATTTGTGGCATTTTGTTCGAAACGGACCAATCATGTGAGCTTTGGAAGCCATTATTAGCCAATCAGGATGGAAGATGCGAAATGGTGCAGATCCGTGTTGATCACATGACTATAGAGATAGTGTATACCGAATTGTGTGATGTATGGATAAAATGTGTACGAGTAATCTACAGAAATGTGTTTTGCCTAAATCGGCCTCATGGTGGCGCTATAACAGGCCGTTGAAGAATATTTGGGGCAGAGGTTCGTCGTTGGCATCCAGGGAGTGTGTGTGCAAAGTTTGGCATGGATCGGGCCAACGGTGGCGGAGATTAGCTGGTAACAGACGGACGGAAGGAAGGAAGGACGGACACACACACGGACGGAGTGCAAAACATACTCTCTCCCCAAGCCTTCGGCCTGGTGGAGACAATAACAGCAGCAGCACTGGCCACAGTGGCACAGCATAAACAAAGCTGCTGACAGTCCTGATATATAAGCTTAACTCCACAACTATTGGCTAGTATAAATATATATATGGAAATAAGAATTACATACATATATTATATATATATATATATATATTATTATATTATATATAGTTCATATATATTTAACGAACCATAACCATAAAATCACAACACCCGAAAGAACAATAATAAACGGCTTGCCGTTACAACTGGAACCACTGCTCTGAACAGCAGTGTGCTCATTATTTCTGAAGGGGTTCCTTGGAAGTGCAAGGTCCTTGCAGAGGATGCAGGTGTTTAGTTACTGTCAGGATGTGAAAAACAATATAGCGGTAGCCCTTATATCGTTACTGTCAGGAGGAAACCTTGTGTCCAAAAGTGTCCCTTTTTATTAGGATTTAAAATAATTGTGAATTGTAGATCTGCTATTGAAACCACTTTTGTACGAGGTTTCTTTCAATATAATAGCAAATTCGTCTCATGACAATGTTGACGCTGAAAAGAGGGGTCCTTGCCCCTTTGGGCTTTGCCCCTACTAACTATTCCTATAAAAGAGGCCAATGAAATATAACTACTCAATATAGCCACACCTAAACCTGTGTTAACACACACGCACACGGAAATGATATGAGTCATCGGCACTCAACCATACCTTTTTGCGCCAAGGTTAATATTTCTCAGGAAGCAACAGAAGGATGATGATCATCACAGATTCATGTATTGACCTACAGTGCAGATTAGCAGTGAAACGAAAGAAATGAACTGCTACTAATGTACATTACATGTAGAGAGAGAGAGAGAGAGATCCATTTTCTCGGGCAGGTCAATACTGTCAATTGCGTCATTGCCTCCATTAGCGTGTGGGAAAGACAGTGGGATAGAGAACATTCACACACATCTTGCTGCTCTGAGCTTCCCTGTCTATTTTAAGACTGTTTCTTGCTGCCACCTAAGCATTGGAACAAACATGAAAGGCACCACAGTTTGCTGTCTGTTGTGTTGTCACAGCATCACGCCCCAGAATCATAGGAAGATGAGGAACAGTTAGGTATGGAGTTGTTCTTAGCCCCACTAGTGGCGGGGCTCTAAGGATGGCAGTTAGTGCAGCAGGGGGGTGTCATATGTAAATGAGCACTGCACTACAATTTTGGTGTCAACGAGCACCATGCACGATTTACACCATCCACCACCTGCCTGCTTCGCCCGCACGCTTTCGCACTGACAAATTGTGCATCACTTCACAACAAATTTCAAAATTTTCTTCTGATTGTTTGTTTTCCTTTGTTTGTAGTTTTTTTTCAACCAGAAATGATCAGGCTTTTAACCTAGCTGGCTAGTGCCAATCCCCCTAAACTAAAGTTCACATATACCTGTACAGTATACACATTTATTTTGTCAAATATTTGACCTAAACTGTACATTAAACTGTAATTTACTGGTTCATCACTAATTAACTATATACTCCAACACTGATCTGATTCTATGAATGGGAGAAAGAAACAGGAATGTGATAATCATATTTTATACATTTTGCTCCAAGCACTGATGGACGGCTTAAAACTTTGTTTTGACTGGATTTTGTATAGTGTGCATGTGTCCTCGCAATGCTTTCACCTGTTGAAACATCTTTTTGAGGAGCGCCCTCCTATTACAGGTTTAATGTTTGTTTTTAGTTCAGTGTTTGTTTTAAAAACGCCATTGGCAATGAAGGGAAAGTTTACGTCATCTTGTCCCTAACACAAACATGAAATGCCATTAACAATAAAGAGAATTTAATGTTTGTTTTGTCACCGTTTGTTTTACATCACCATTACATCACCTAATCAACATGAATTAGACTTTTAATAGCGCCCCTCACTTCACACATGTTTTAATACTGTTTACACACAATTCATGGGATTAATGCATCAGGCAGACACACAACATTGAAAAGGACAGCTTTTCACAATAGTACAATTTACCTGAACCATTTCTAGCACTGTATATTTCCATCATGTTTTTCCACGGGATGTCCTTACAGTCCCATTTTCAAACAGACAAGCTGTATATTTTTGTGCATCTGCATCAGGCAATAATCACCAGCAGTTCACCTTTAAACCAGTTAAATCTATTTCAACAAACCTGTTATTTAGGCAAATTGTCTCTAAAAGAGAGAGTTAGGGAAGGCAAGAGGGAGGGATGAAGAAAGGGTTGACACTGTAAATATATACAGTGTGTGTGTGTGTGTGTGTGTGTGTGTGTATATATATATATGTATATGTATATGTATATGTATATGTATATATATATATATATATATATATATATATATATATATATACACACACACACACTCTTTCTCTCTCCCTCTTGTAATTACATCATGTTTTAGTGCTGATGTAATCAAATTATGTGTCCCTCCCTTCTCTCTCTCTGCCTATATTTCTACATCTTCCCCACACTTTTCTCTTCTCTTCTTCTATTTCTGTCTGTATCGCTCACACTCTGTTTGTATCGCTCACACTCTGTCTGTCTGTCTGTCTGTCTTCTGACTCACTCACTCACTCACTCACTCACTCACTCTCTCACTTGCTACCTTCTCTTGTTGCTACTACCCCTCCCCTCCCACTTGGCCATCCCTCCCTCCCTCCCCTTTCCCAATCCCCCCAATGTCCCTCCCCCTCTCGCTCTCTCTTTTTCTTAGCAGCCTCTGTCTCTGCGCTCCTGTTCATTCCCCATTCCAACATGTTGGCAGGAGGACGAAGGGGAGGATGCTCCGCTCTGCTCTCGGTGCGTTCCTGCCACCCTACCGGCCGGCGCGCGCCGCCACTGCCTCTGCCTCTGCTGTCAGTTGCCTCCGCCTGAAGGACTTAGGAGAGGAGGCGGAGGAGGAACCCAAGGATACGTTGGAGATCAGGACCTCACACCACAGGGGGTACAGGAGCGACAGCAGCAGGAGAGCGAAGTGGGGCAAGTGCTCTTCGTCCGTGGTAGAAACTCCTTCTGCCACCACCACCACCACCACCACCTCCTGCCCCGGAGCCCCTTGTCCCTCCTCTTCCCTCTGGGCTCCCGGATCCATGTGGCAGGAGGCGATGATGAGGAGGAAGAGGTACCTCCTGGACCGGACGGGGGAGTCGGCAGGAGGAGATAGAGTTAGTGAAGGAGGGTCAGGAGTTGGAGGAGGAGGAGGTCGGCTGAGGAGGAACAGGTCATCGGACTGGCTGTATGAGTCCTACTACCGTATGAGCCAGCAGCATCCGCTCATCGTGTTCCTGCTGCTCATCGTGATGGGAGCGTGCCTCGCTCTGCTCGCCGTCTTCTTCGCTTCAGGACTGGTAAGGCAACTCACTCGCCAAGTTGAACAAACATGCACCTACTCATAGCAGAGTGTCTCATGTGTACAGACAGATGGTACCCCCCTCTTGTTAGCACGGATTGCTGTTTGCATGCATGCAACCCCCCTTGTTAACAGTGGATTTTCTTGAAAATCTACTTAAGTGAAGAAAAAACAAACTACAAAACAAATAAATAAGTGTACAAAAGTACTCTCTCCGGGTTACAAATGGCTGAATTAACAGATTTTGTGTATGAAGTTGCAGAAATATTAACTTACATACTGTATACTCATGGAAGTTGGAACATACAGCGCATATAGTGCTTCCACATCCACACTTCCACACAAGCACCCGTGCACAAGCACATGAATTGGCTTATGTGTAGAGTTCAGTCGACTATAGATGCACTCTCCCACATGCATGCGCACAGCATGCAGTCCCTGTTGCAGCAGTAATGTGAGGAGAAGACGAGGGCACAAGATGAAAGTGAGTGGATAAGGGGCTTGGTTATTGTCTGAGCTCATGGTTGACTGAACTAGAGAGAGAGGAGAGCTGGAGCGTAAAGAGCCAAGGTCTGTTTCCACCCAATCTCTAGGTCTCTGTTAGTCTGGAAAGGAAGGCATGTTAGATGAATACAAATCGCGCACACACACAGAGTTGGCACTGTAATTATTATTTGTATTATTGCTTAATATTTATTGTATTTATGATTCAGATGTTTTTAGTAGGAGAGGCTTTCCCATTGACCCATTCCCGATATGCTAGAGAGAGAGAGAGAGAGAGAGAGAGAGAGAGAGAGAGAGAGAGAGAGAGAGAGAGAGAGAGAGAGAGAGAGAGAGAGAGACAGACACACGCACGCTCACAACACGTTGAATTGTGAGCTGGTAGATCGGTTATTTTTGGTACGTGACACCCACACACTCAGGCTTAACTCTCTACAGCACAGACGCCAAAAAAAACATATATTTTGTTTTATATCGTTTTTTGGGGTTTCTTGCATTAGGTGTGAACTGGCACCATAGATGGTAGAATGATTGGGACTTTGTGTGGCCTTGAGGAGGAGACGGAGACATGTGATTTCCATGCACCATCATCTGCAGCAGATGGATGGGTCAATAGCAGACAGAGTGTGCACATCCATGAAGACAAGTGAATCACTTCTGGATAATTAGGCTGAGCCAATCACATGGAAAACACAGCTATATCAATACAGCGAGAAGGCAAACCTTTATTTAAGTACATAGGCTATTATTTAAATCTAGCAGGTATGAAAATAGCCTATCTATCTACAAACTCATAATGTGTCCCATCGCGACACCTTGGGAGCTTGTAGATCGGCTATTTTCCCTGTTTTTGAAAATAAATGATTATTAAATGAATAAATAATTAATTTGATTTGTTTTTGTTGACATTTTTCTATGTTCAGCCCATTTTCACAAGGGAAACTTTGACAGGAAAAGACGCGCTTACCGTATGGAAAATAGAAAATAAAACTCCTTAAACTGAGACTTAAAAGACTTAAAAAATATTTTTTCTTTATTTTATCATGCTCATAAAGTGCTCTGTGCTCAAAGTGCAATTAAAAAGCAAACGTTTCGGTCCTAGGACCTTCGTCAGTGCTATATGATTTTCACAAACAAAGAACTTGCTCTTAAAGAGCTCCAAAACAATACAGCTCAGGTGCTGAGAAAGCCCATTTTCACAAAATGATTAGTTGTGCATCACCTGTGCCAAAGTTTTGCCCACGTTCTAGCAAGATGTTAAAGCATAATTTTATTTATACAGGAAACAAGGAGCAACAAGGACATTTAAAAAGTATATATTTTTCCATACCGAAAAGGAAATATTCAAAATGTCATTTCATTTTGATCAATAGAAATCCACCCGCCATTACATTCAAAGAGTACCAAGCACAGTGACACAGTAAAAGCAAAGTGTAACACTAAGGATTTTACTGTGCACCATATAAGTATCCTGGTAAATGCATTTTGCCACTGCAGTAGTCAGTCCTCCCCAAAGTAGACCTTCATTGTATTTGTGGGTGGGCAAGAACGCAAGATTGTGGACCTCCCTGTTGTCTCTCTCACTTTGCTCTGTCTCTCTCTCTCTCCCTCCCTCTCTCTGTCTCTCTCTCTCAATTTCAATTCAAAGGACCTTTATTGGCATGAGAAAACATACGTTTACATTGCCAAAGCAAAAGTGGAACAAAACAATCAAGATAAAACAATACAATAACTAGAAAAAGTGCCCTCGGGGCACAGGTCTCCACCAGGGCAGGTCAGGTTGTGGCCTCCTGGTGGCGCTATAATAGGCCAATGTGAAAAGGGTGCCATTTCTTCATACGCCTTTGATGGCAATTGGATGATTTGAGGCATTTTGTTCCAAAAATGTGTTTTGCAAAAATCAACCTGTTGGTGGCGCTATAACAGGCCAATGTGAAAAGGGTGGGATATATTCCTCAGCCTAGTAAGAAAATGTGTGAAAGATTTCACGTAAATTGCACGCTGTGTTCATGATTTGAGGCTTTTGTTCAAAACGGGGCAATCTTGCAAACTGTGAAAGCCAATTATAGCCAATTAGGATGGAATATGAAATATCGGACAGATCCGACTTGCGCACATGACCATAGAGATACTGTGTAACGATTTGTGACATTTTTGGACAGAATCTGGAGGAGTAATATCAAAAAATGTGTTTTACAAAAGTCGGCCTCCTGGTGGCGCTATAAAAGGCAGATGCGGAAAATGCAGGTCAAAGGTTTGTCCTTGGCCTCTAGGGAGTGTGCATGCAACGTTTCACGCAGATCGGTGCAGTTTTAGGTAAAACATGTGAAAAGCTGCCTCATGGTGGCGCTATAACAGGCCGTTCTGGAAAATGTGGGGCAGAGGTTCATCGTTGGCATCCAGGGAGTGTGTGTGCAAAGTTTGGCATCGACCGGGTTAACGGTGCCGGAGATTAGCTGGTAACAGACGGACGGAAGGACGGACACACACACACACGGACACACACACACACACACACACACACACACACACACACACACACACACACACACACACACACACACACACAGACGGAGTGCAAAACATACTCTCTCCCCATGCCTTCGGCCTGGTGGAGACAATAATAGTAAACAGAGCTGTGTTACATTAACACTTTGAGTAATACTATCTTGTGAGACTATAAAAGATTGTGCATTTTCTGTCAGAGATAGTTATACATCCATATAGGAGACGCTTTATACCTTGAAAGTTGACAGCAGTATTTCAATGTTTTAAACATGTTATAAACATTTGGTGGTTTTCAAACTCTCCTTGGGTGATTGTAATCCGTGGGAAGTACATGTCTCTGATGTCTTGGTACAGTGGACAGACGGTTAGAGAGTGTAGCTCAGTCTCTACCTCGTTTTGAGTGCAGTGGGTGCATAGTCTGTTGTCTTTTGGGAGCCAGGTCTGCCTATGGGGGGATTTCTCAATCGTAAGACTGTGTTCGCTGAGTCTATAAGGTTATATTCCACTAGTAGTTTTGGACTGGAACCAGTTGGTGTAAAGCTCATTGAGCATGTTGCGCTCATAGGGTGTGATGTGTGGGGCTGGGAGTGGTTGTTTTCAGAGCTTGGGCATAAGTGTATTGGGGTGTGGTTGGTGGTGCTTGCATGTGCGTGGATGGTGGTGGGTATGTGTAGTATGAGGGGGGGTGGGCCTGCCTGTGGTGCGCTGGCATGACCTCCGGGTGGAGCAGGGGAGGCCTTGGCTGTAGGGTGGTGTCCTCTGGATGAAGGCGGGGTCTCTCTCTCTCTTTGCTCTCTCTCTCTCTCTCTCTCTCTCTCTCTCTCTCTCTCTCTCTCTCTCTTCTCTCTGTCTCTCTGTCTCTCTCCATCCCACTGGCTGGTTGACCTAAATCCTGTGCTGATTTGGAGCTCTGTGCTGGGAGAGACAAAGCTATCCACAGCCCTTGGGAACCATCCAGTCGTGCGTGCGTGTGTTTGTGTGTGTGTGTGTGTGTGGGGGAGGGGGTTGGGGGGGACCCCTTAGAAACTCGTTTCTACAATTCAAGGGGCTTATCTATGGAGCTCCTGAGTGGCCATGGTAAGAAAAATAAATGATCTTGTTCGAATGAGATATTGTCTCGTTTTAACAAGATAATTATCTTGTTTGAACGAGATATTATCTTGTTTGAGCAAGATATCTCGTTTGAACAAGATAATATCTCTCGTCCGAACGAGATAATGATCTTATTCAAACGAGATAATGATCTCATTCAAACGAGATAATGATCTCATTCAAACGAGATAATGATCTCATTCAAACGAGATAATGATCTCATTCAAACGAGATAATTATCTCATTCAAACGAGAACGCGTTTGAACAAGATGTTATCTCGTTTGAACAAGATATTATCTCATTCAAACGAGATCTTGTTTGAACGAGATATCTCGTTTGAACAATATATTATCTCACAAGATATTATCTCGTTCGAACGAGATAATTTTACCATGGCCACTCAGGGGCTCCGTACTTATCCTCTAGTGAAATTTGAAACTAAATAAAATCAGAATGACATTGGGGGGGACAGACAGAAAGAGAGAGGGGGCCCTCTATTATTCACTCTAAAAACAATTCAAGACATTTGTTAGACATTTGTTTGAATTTAAGTCATTTGTTAGCCATGTGCAGTATATGAGTTGTAGGAACACACCTGTTTTATTAGAATTGTTCATTCTCATCAAGATGTGCTGCTTAGACAGGAAAAGTTACCTGTACTTATTTGCTTTATTCACAAATTCTATACAGTTCTATATTCAAATCTATGTGACTGTACAAACAGATTCTGCAAGAGAATGAGAAAATAAATGAGGCACAACAAGTTTTTTCCTCAATTCGCATTCACACCATTGGAAAGGCCCTGCTGGAATGGAGGTTCTTGGCGCTATAGCGATAGTAATTTCGCTGTGATATCTCCATACATCCACCTTGATGGAACTCTCCTCGCTGTGATATCTCCATACATCCACCTTGATGGAACTCTCCTGAAAATTTTATTAGAGCTCTCAGAGCTTTCAGGAAGGCAGTAGAGGAGCAGATCCATTATAAATGGTGCTACACTGAACTGGGGCCTTAATAACTTTGGTCTTATAGCATCAGTACCTTTCTCTGTTTCAAATGCTGTATTTTCAGCAAACATAAAGATCTTCTATGAAATTTAACTATAGCACATAGTACTATTAAAGTATTATTAAGCTCTAAACATCGTCCATTAGCTCAATCTGAGCCCTATAAATGCATTTTGTGTGCGTGCAGTGCCGTGCACGTGTAGGTTTTGGATATTCGATGATGTCACCCCATGGGAGCTACCGGAGGCTAGTGACGAATGCATGCTAAAAACAGACGGTAAATAAAATGCTATTAATTCTGGATTAAATCACATTAACTAAGGGACTGGTCGTTATTTATGCACCAGGGGGGGCTGGTGCAGATGTGATTTCGTTTTTTATTTCTTCCTTGACCCCCCCTCAGCCTCCAAATATTGTGGGACCCCCCCTCAGGGACTGGAATAATATATATGACCCCCCCCCCCCCCCCAACCACCATAAACCATATTTTTTTTATATTCACACCAACAGTATAGCAGCATAAAGTAAAGTGAACGCTGATCGTTTATTAGGCGAATAGCGCCTGCCGTCGGGGGTTCATTTGGTTCCATCCGTCATTCCATTATGGTCAACACTCAACACTGATGATATGCCATTGCATTCTTCCAACTAAAGATTTAAATATGAATCTCTCGGCAGCTCTGAAAATAGCAGATGCAGACCTACAAGCTCACAACAACACGCTGATGACGCGACGCAAATTTGTGAGCTTAGATTGGCTATTTTTTAGGTGAGCCTCAAAGCCATTATAGCCACAGATGTGTGCTGGTGCTGCCAGGGCAGTGGGCACCCCTCGCCTCTGTGCGTCCTCATTCCCCAACCAAGCCCAGGATGATGAAAATGAATGAATACCGGTATGCTAAATACATATGTCACGCATACCATTGTTAATACTACAGCTTCATACTCCACCGAGAAAAGCACAATTTGCGCAACACCAACGTTCAACAACTGCCTGCTCAGCTCATTTAGCCAGCCAGGCACCACCGAATAGTTTAACTCTTTCTTTAGTCTATTACAACCACATACGCAGACAAAAGTACATGGCACCGTGGCCAAAACACAAGTAGGCTACTATGACGCAGACACCAACAATCCAACATTGCAATGCGAGTGCGCAAAGATGCACATGACAGCTGCTTTTAGACCAGCCCTACTACCGTATTCTGAATGAGAATCTGTCTCGAATGCGCTTTTCTCCACCTCCATGACGACGATGCGTTGTCCAAAGACGGTAGAGTCTCTTCCATCAAAATGTTCCATGTCCAATTGTCCATCAACATAAAGGCTATAAGGTGTTCCTGTGATGTTTTGCTACTTTCTATGTGGAGGAGCTTCGTTCACAAGCAACTTGAGTCACAAACAGTAACTTGTGAGAAGTTTATATCGTTACGTCATCCACAACCTCAGCCGCAACATTATTATTATTGTTGTTATCATCTCAGTCTGACATTCTCCTGACTTGGTGATGCGGCGCTGGGTTTCACCGAGACACCTCACACCACCACCGCATCCTCAGCAGCGGTGCTGTCAGCCTGCTGCTCCTCGCCTTCCTCCTCTCTGACCCCCGACAACACTGGCTCTTTTCAGCGGCCTGCTGCTGCTGGCCTGCAATTCAAACATCGCGGTCGGGGGAGGGAACTTTGCTGGTAGAACAGATCTACAAGCTAACAACGTGTCACGTTGTTAGCTTGTAGATCTGTTCTATTTGCATGCGCAGTTGCGCATACATGGAAGATACCAAGTACACTCGCCACACAGGGTAAACTTTATATAGATAGAGGAGTAAAACACTATGAAAAACTAAATAATCAAAAACAAATTTAAATACAAAATTCAGCAAATTAAAGTTGTAAAATATTAAGGGAATATTATTCCCTTTTTTCTAACTGTGTATTTGATTGATGACTTTTATTTTAGATTACATAGATGTGTATATTTGTATGTCTTTAAATGCAATCTGTTAATACAATTTTCAATCAATCAATCTTTCATTGTCTCCGCCAGGGCCGGCCATGGCCGAGACTATGTTTTGCCATCCGTCCATGTGTGTCCGTCCATCCGTTCCTATGTCTGTATGTGAACAGCTCATCTCTGTCACCTCTGTCACCATTGGCCTGTTTGACGTGAAACCGTGCAGTGTGCACACACACTCCCTGCATGCCAGAACAGAACCTCTGCCCCAAATTTGTTCACATCGGCTTATTATAGCGCCACCAGGTGGTCGATTTTTATTCTTACCGATTTTCTCCAAATATCACACAAATCGGTACACAGTATTCTCTATAGTCATGTGATCAAGACGGATCTGTTTGACTTTTCATATTCCATCCTGATTGGCTGAGATTGGCATGTGAAGTTTGCAGGAGTTGTTCACTTTGAACAAAATGTGAAAGGCAGAGGAAGAAAAGCCACCCTTTTCACATTGTCCTTTTATAGCGCCACCAGGAGGCCGATTGTTGCCTGTGCAATAACTTTAATCAACATTAATCCCTCAACTTCTACAAATGCCACACCTCTATATTAGTCCGGCAGTCCGGCTTGTGGGGTGGGAAATTTGGTATATATGGTCTTTTTATTGACCTAAAATATTGTTACATTCATGAATCCACTTGCTGAACGGCTGTCGGTATTGAGCAATTTGTTTTATAGGGGTGTATATGTGATCCTACCATTAACATCCTATATAAGGCAAAAATGTCAAAAATGAATTATGCTTTAAGTAGCATGTAACATGTCAAACTAGGGGGTTTTCATGATTCTGAATCCATTCCAAGCATTAGTTTTGCACTCCTTGGGCTAAAAACGGCCATAGCCGTCATCACAAATGTGATGAAATGTGATGAGGTCAGCACATTTTGGGCACATTTGGGTAAGTGGACATGTCACATGCTACATAAAGCATAATGGAAGTTTGAAAATCTTGCCTTATATAGGATGTTAATGGTAGGATCACATATAAACCCCTATAAAACAAATTGCTCAATACCGAGTCAGCAAATGGATTCATAAATGTATGTATATAGATTATTTATTTTAGGCCAATAAAAAAAGACTATATACAAAATGTCACACTTTAAACAAAAGAAGCCTGTCGGCTGCCGGACTATATTGACTGAATTCCGAACATTGCTGGCCCACAATACCAAACCTGTGCTCCGAGTCTGAGGAGGACCTTTTCTAGTTTCTAGTTCATTTATATTTACTGCTGCTATTTTTATTTGCTGGATATATTTCTGCCTTCCATTGTGCCACATATCCATTGCATATTTGATTTGTCTGCCTCCTTGTTATGTGACTATGGTTTTTTGGTAATTTGCATTCATTTAAACTGTTATGAATACACCTACACAGAAGGCGTATTTCTTGAAATGTGACTATTGATGCTTTATTTAACATCAATCTGTATGAATGAGACAAATTAATTGTTTGATGTGAATGATGTATGCATGTTTGGATTGTTTATGATCCCACTCCCTGTGTGTAAGGATATTTACCGTTCTCCCATTCCACGTTTAACCACTTCCAACCGTGTGTCCCTTCCTTTTCATTAAAGGAAAAACATGTCCAACAATAGTTAAAATAGCATATCTATGAGCTTGTTTCGCAAGACGAAGTACGTATAAAAGAAAGTTAAACTCTTCTCTCTGTCTCTCTCTATCCCTCGGTTCTGCTCTGCCTCTCTTACACAGAATGCTTTCTCTCTTAATTAACTTCTTCCACTGACCTCAGTTGTTTGTTTGTTTCCTTCTCTTAGGACATCGAGGACCATGTGGCCTTTGTAATCACCGTTCCCACTGCTATGGCCATCTTCCTGGCTGTATTCGTGCTGGTCTGCATCGAGTCTGTCTTTAAAAAACTCCTGAGGGTTTTCTCCCTGGTCATCTGGGCCTGCCTGGTTGCCATGGGATACCTGTTCATGTTTTTCGGGGGCATCATCTGTCCTTGGGATCAGGTAAGATGAGACTTTTAATTTGCTCTTGATGTCCTATATACCCCTCACTGATTGGCCACTTTGTGACACGCTATGGTGCGACAATATTACTTTAAATCAATATCACAGCTGTTGAAGACTTTTGCCTCGATTATTTTAATAGCGTACGCAATGCGTTTGTGAGCTATTATTGTACGCCACCATTGTATAATCAAGTATAACACAGGGTTACGTGGTTTAGCAGACTAATCAATTTAGTTGATTATAAAAGATCTGAAATTTGTTTTGTGACGATTAGTGAAAATCTAAACCTGCTTCTTGATTATTCAATTAACCAACAAGGTTGACTAATTTTTGGTTATAAATATCTGCTTCGATATATTTCTTCAACTTCATACAGTTCGATGTCGAGATAGTTGATTTGTGTTTCAGCATTCTTTACCTATACTAGTCTCTTGAGACAGACTACGGCACAGACAGACTTTTTACTTTGTCTGCAATTGGAAAGTAAAAAATAAGCGACGTGTTGTTTTCTCATTCAACACCTTGGCTGTGTCAGTACTGCTGCAACTTCCTGCAATGAGAATACATGGCACAGGCTGACTAAATAAGCGATTTAAATGTGTTTCAATTTGATTTTATGTGCTGTAATTGTGCTATATTTGTTGGGTTGTATGGCAATGTGCCACAGAACTTTGTGTTTGTGTTTTGCACAGTAAATGTGGTGGATCAGCGAGCTGTTGTTTGTAATGCATGCGTGCGCGCGTGCGTGTGTATAAACGTATTATTTTCATCTATTTATTATATCTTTATTATTACCATAGATGCTCGTCTTAAACTACCACATCAAATTATTTAAGCAAACAAATGAACTGAATGAAAATGCAGATCAGATGATTTTGGTTGTTGATGCTTGTTTTTGTTTGTTTGCTCGTTTGATTGTTTGCCTTTGTATTACTTGCGCTTTCATCTTTCAAACTTCACTGACGTGAAGAGAAAGTTAAGCCACTGATCCAACTATATGATGTATATCTATATGAGTGCCTACCCGTCCCAATTACTTAAGGCATTGTTGCAAAAGGTCATGATGAAACATAATACACTGACGTGTTAAAGCTCTGAGTCTGAGCCTGAATGTGAATTTGAAGTATGTGATAAAAGGGGATCTGGGGTGGAGTCTAATTATAAAGAACATGGATGAATGTGAAAAAAGAGGTGGCCTAGAAATAGGGGGAAATCTCCTGTGGTTTCGATTTGTATTTAATCTCTGCACAGAAATTCCTGCCCTATATTCTAAATCATGGATCTTCAACAGGGGTTCCAGGACCCTAGGGGGTCGTCAGAATTAGTTTAGGGTGGCCGCCAAAGTCTTGAGAGATAGACTTGTATTAATTCATTTATTTTATTTTAAATGAAAAATCTATCAATTACTCGCCGCATGAAGCCTTGAATTATTTGGTTTTTGGCACATTCCTGAGCTCTAATTCAGTAATTGGGGACTCTGCTGTGGTATGAGACCAAAATTAAACTATATAAAAGGATAATATAAAGTCCAAAAGCATACTGATGATTCAAGTTAAAAAACAATGTTTTAAATATGGTTTGCTCTTGTTAAGATCGGTCTCCTATTAACTTCAATTAGTCAAATATTGGATTATTGACCCAGGAATGCGACAACAACAAATCTCCATAAATTCAAGGCTTGGGGTAATTAATGGTGAAATATTACTTTAATTCAAATATCTGAAGATATACAGTATAATTATGTAACACAAATTCAACATATGGATTATTTAGCAAACCTATTAAGTTGTAAACAAACAATGTTGACAGTTCTGTCAAATTAATGAATGTTCTTTAACAATAGTTGAATATGCCAACAACGTGTTATACAATGTGGGGGTGGCTCCCTGCTTCATCTCTCTCTTAGCTAAGGATATGCTTTTCCTGTAAAACATGTAAGATCTCTGTTCTAAATCAATGTCTCTTTTAATGTTTCAGTGGTTATCTGGTTTATCTCTGTGTTCAGTCTGAGATGACGGTAGACAGACACGTAGACTCTTGTCTGTCTGTCAAACCAACCCCAGGATAGTAACACTTGCAGAAAGGTTGTTATTTTGAGAGAGAAATGTTCCGCAATATGAATACATTGTATATATTTTATTTTGATGGTAACAATCAAATATTACAGTCGACAAACTATAGCTATCATATTATTGACACAGTGTTTCCGTATTTATAACTGTCGTCACACAGTGACGCTGGAAAATGGCAACCAGAACTACGTCAACCTAAGCGAGTCTCCGCCCTGTGCTCGTTCCTTATAGCAGGGGTTCTCAATGTTTTTGCCTGGGGACCCCCGGAGATGCTTCCCCGCCCCCAATAAATTTTTCGCTTTTTGTGCTTTTGAACTTATTGATAGTTACAGTGAAGACAGACAGGAAAGAGGGATAGAGAGAGGGGTAGAGACATGCAGCAAAGGTTGTCAGTTTTTGTTCCTTTTTTATAATCTGGGGACCCCCCAAAATAATTTGGCAAAATGGCAAGGGGGGTCGCGACCCCCAGGTTGAGAACCCCTGCCCTATAGACCAATTATTTGTTTACAAACTTTGGGACTAGGCGCACAGGTGACTGTTTCATGTAATCAATTCCCAACAGATCTCCAAACCTGTTGTTTTGGGGAGCGCTGGTTTCAGTCCATTCAACCTCCTCTTGTGAGTTGGCTAGTGAGGTGCACCCTAGGAGACATTTATACTTCAAAGCCCAACAGTATTGCGCACAGAGAACAGCTGATATACAAGCTCACATCGCATCGCAGATGCGACTGTTGTGAGCGTAGAGGTCTGCGTGCGCGACACCATCGAGGGACGAAGCATAAATTATACTTGATGGACTGCAGGTGCGCGTGTAGCCGTGCACAAATAGGCTCTGCTGCCGTTATCATGAGCGCACCTCCTGTTCTTATGACAGCGACTGGAGGTGTGGTTTTGAGGGCAACTGTTTTGAATTGCTATTATTGTTCAAACACAACAGAAACCAAGGATTATATATTTCAAGGGCGAGAGATCACAATAAAAATCCTAATCATTCTTCCTCCACACTGGGAGAAAAACAGCATCTGAAAGTTTGATGGGGCATTTTTTACACGTGAGTGCAGTTAGAACTTTTCCATTGCCTCTTATGAGAGGTGGTGTTCTTCTGCTGCCTTTATGCGTGCGCATGCTGTTTCTTATCAGTGTGACGTCGTCTGATAAGGCGTCTATAGAACACTGGGTACTTTTATGTCATTCTCATCCATATTCTTGCCATTTTAAGCACTGAGGTCACCAGCGAGTATACATGCAACAGCAAGACATATTGGAGGACTGCTGTCCTACAAAGCCAATGTGCAGTAACTACGGGAAAACAAATTGGCCGATAATGGGTTTAAATGTGTTTGAACTGGTCAGTCAAAAGAGATAATGGCAAATAAGTGATATTGTTCTTGAGGTAATTGTTTATCCCCCAAATTCACAGTGTGTCCAAAAACTTAGTAATGGCACTTTGGCTTTGAAGGGCAGTATGGTATTTTCACTATTTTTAGAATTTATATTGTAGAGCAGATCTTTGTTTTGGTGGTCTATGCACCACTTTGATGCTCAAAAATAGAACCGAGCTTTGAAAGACCCGTCAACAGATTTTGGGTGTGTCGGATCTGCGTGTGCATCCCAACATATTTTGACGTGCCCAGCCAAAACAATGAGTACATTTCTTGACGCGAGTATATAACACCTCCTATCTGTCAGGGCCTTCACAGAATCGCGAGGTCGGAGATCTCTGAGCACTTTAGGGAGGCTTAAATGGCAGCTGACTCCCAAACTCTGGTATTTCTACAGACATGCTCTACCCAATGAATTGAATCAAAGTGAAGCTTAACCTATTGTGGAAGGCTTCCTTTCTTAGGATATTCTAATGTCTCTTCTACCTTATCTGTGTATAGCAGGCACAGACAGGAACAGTGACAGGAGTGTGTGTGTGTGTGTGTGTGTGTGTGTGTGTGTGTGTGTGTGTGTGTGTGTGTGTGTGTGTGTGTGTGTGTGCGTGTGCGTGTGCGTGCGTGCGTGCGCGCGTGTGCACGTGTGTGGGGGTGTATCTGGCTGGGGGATTACTTGCACAATCGGGTTTTGTTATTACTGTTTGGTTTAGCTGTGCTGTTGTTCACAACTACAGGAGGAATGGCTTGAAAGAAATGACTCTGTACATGTAGAATCCACCGCCATAATAGGAGGACGTCACATAACTCAGGCTGAGACACGAGTTCCAGGTGAAGACAAACTGTGGCCAGGCGTTTACTTGCAGACCGGAAATATTTCAGTGCATGTTATAGCCATGCACATTACAGCACCATGGGACCACTGGTAGTGGCGCTCAGTCTACATTTATTTTACTGTATTGTAACCAACTGGAAAGCATGCACTAGCCTACTGGAAAGCATGCACTAGCCTACTGGAAAGCATGCACTAGCCTACTGGAAAGCATGCACTAGCCTACTGGAAAGCATGCACTAGCCTACTGGAAAGCATGCACTAGCCTACTGGAAAGCATGCACTAGCCTACTGGAAAGCATGCACTAGCCTACTGGAAAGCATGCACTAGCCTACTGGAAAGCATGCACTAGCCTACTGGAAAGCATGCACTAGCCTACTGGAAAGCATGCACTAGCCTACTGGAAAGCATGCACTAGCCTACTGGAAAGCATGCACTAGCCTACTGGAAAGCATGCACTAGCCTACTGGAAAGCATGCACTAGCCTACTGGAAAGCATGCACTGTACAAAATACCCTTTCATGATTGCTATGAATTGTGAAATGAAATGTAGCACAAACCTGATTACTTGTATTGTTGCTAAAGATCAAGATGAAATCCCATAATTATTATGCCTTCAGAAAGTGAAGCAGTAAAAGCGAAGTGGATGGCACACATTTATCTCAGCAGTGCTCTGAAACTCTTTAATGTGATTTCAGCAATCCATGACTTCAAAGCATGCATTTATCAAACTATTTGGATTAATTAAGACATTAGCAAGGTTTATTCCTGCACTCTGCACACATGTGAAAGCATCTTACAATGAGCCAAAGCAAAGTGGCGACCTGCATAATCATCTTTCCATATTGTTGTAGTCATAACTGAAGAGAAGGCCATACTGTGATTTTACCATCAGATACAAGCAGTATTTATTTTGTTAAATAAGACTGAAGTAGACTGAAATACTAAAAGACTAAGATTTTAATATTTAGTCGACTAAGACTAGACTAAATGTATTCAAAAGACTAAGATTAATCAGATTTAATTCAAAATGAACACTGGATACAAGTCAATGATAAATACACAGATTAATATATGGCGTAGTCCCCGTATATTTTAAGAAATGTTTCAGTAGGGCATGCAAAGTAGTCTTTATTTTTTCACCAGAGCCAGCGTAACAGATGTGAGCCATCCTGCTTTTAAATAATGTTGGCAAGGGATCATTTACTTACATAGGAGCCCCACACACACACACACACACACACACACACACACACACACACACACACACACACACACACACACACACACACACACACACAGTGGAACTGCCTCGAAACCAGTGTCAATCTGACAACCAATCTGAGGTCTTAAAATGATCCCTGGCTAATAAGACAAATATGCCTTAAAACATTATACTTGCCCTCTATAACTAAAATAAAAAAATAAAAACACCTTAAATATTTTGTTTCTTTCACAAATAGAGAATCTTTCACTCAATAGGAACTGCTCCTGTCGCAAGTTGATGATGTCATATGTCCATGTGTGGTCCAGCCCTATGGAATATATGGAATGCACGTGCTAGTAAAAATTATTTCAAATATTGCTTTGATGCTCATATTATCCTTCGGAAGTATTAAGTTGTTTATTATTAGCATATGCATTCCATACATTCCATAGTATATATATGGACATACAGTATGACATCGTCAACTTGCGACATGAGCAGCTCCTTGAGTGAAACATTCTTTATTTATGAAAGAAATACAATATTTAAGGTGTTATTTTAGTTATAGAGTAGTATAATGTTTTAAGGCATATTTGTCTTATTAGCCAGGGATCCTTTTAAGCAGCAGACAAATCAAGGTCTATTAGAAAAGGTTCCCCTTCATCAGTCTAGAAAGATAGAGTGCTTGTTTTTGCCTCGGCCATGCCTCGTGACATCATGTCTCCATAAATGGTCCAGCCTCGTGACATGACGTCTCCATATATGGTCACGCCTCGTGACATCATGAAGACCCTTAGATCTTCATATGGTGCCTCGTGACAGCTCCATTACGCAGCTATGTGTGTCCCTACATACTGTAGTACATATGCGTGTCCCTGTGTCTGTCCGATTACGGAAAGCTGCAAAACGGTAACTCTCATTTTTCGACCGTTTCCAACGCGGGAAGGCTCGCCGGAACAGAGCAGGCCCCCTGGGCATGTTCCTGGTGGTCTGGATGTTCCGGGGACCCCCGCGCGGTAACTATGTCATTTCTCGACTGTTTCGGACGTGGGAAGACTCGCTGGAACCGGGCCGTCCCCCTGGCCGCGTTCCTGGTAACTCTGTCATTTCTCAAAGATGTTGTCCAAATATAATCAAAGTACAGTACAGAGCACAGTACAGTACACTACAATACAGTACAGAGCACAGTACAGTAACTATAACAATAAATGTATAGTTGCACCGCTCAGTTCACACAGGTGTGATTTTACTTATGCAATGGAAATATGTCTTAGCACTTGTAAGTAATGTAACAGTTGGACTGTTGCTCTTAGCATAATGTGAACTATTAATGCATGGTGTGTAAGTATAACAAACAATCTATCACTAATATGAACAAAGGTTTGTTCAGATATGTACAGGCTACTGACAGTGGACATGAAGCTGGTATACAGTATGTACATTTTCAGCTGGCCTTCCCTTGGTATATGGATACAATATGTACAGTCAAACAGTGAACAATGAGCAATGCACCACCCATCAACACATTTACAGCAATTAATATAAGCGGGAAACTGTCACAATACTTTAGTATACACCTCAGTAGTCCATGTGCATATGTGGCAGGAGTCATTTAGTTCAAGAACAAGCATATGGTTGGTCATGGAGTTTGATGGCTACCACCAGCACAAAGGCCTGACCAAGTCACTGCCTGCCTTTTGCAGTGAAAAGATTAATCGACTCACCATTTTATTCATTCCTGCTTTGTGATTACAAAGCCTTAGTCAGCTTTATCAATACTAACCTTAGAGAAGAGACTGCCACTGTATATGATTTGAGATAATGTTGGTGAGAAACTCTGTCAGACTCATACAGAAGAAATGATCCATTAGCGTTTCCACTTTATTGCTTTTCCTCGTTCAACTTTCGGCTCATCTTTCATTGAAGGGAACAGAAAAGTGACTTCTTGTGGCAATTACAAAAAAGCATGAATAATGAATAATACATGAGCGGGTTGTCAATAACTGGAGCTAAGTGAAAAGGACTGCCGGAGCATTAGTATTCTCTTAGCTCTTGGCTCATGTATTTTAAGGCCTCTGATGAGAGAAACTGGTCAGCATGGTAAAAGGGATATTCTGTTTGCATTTCAGATCTCCAAGATAAATTCAGTGCATTATTTCTCCACCAAAGTAACTCAAAGTAATTCAGTCTAATTGCATGAACAGTGTGATTTTAGCACACTGGCTACATTTACAACACACGCACAGTATGTGGTCATATTTCACTTTCTTTAGATATTTGTAGTGAGACAGAAAACTACTGTAAGAGGCTTTTAAAACATGTCTCCAGCTTGACTCACACTGGGGACATTGTGATTATTACTCTACCGGTCTGAACGAATACCAACGCACAGTCGCCCCGGGGCAAATCCGGAGGTATTCACCTGGTATTCCTAAATAGCTGGGGAGGAACTTTGGCTTTTATATTGGATTCATTGCAAACAGACTTTTGGGGTGAGCCTTCCAGTTACCCCCTGAACAACTGGTTTCTGACCCTTTATATGGCACAGATGTAGAAATCAATGAAACATGTAGGTCTGTGCCATAACAAAAATCATTTATTGTGCTTTTATCAATGCATCCTGAGATGGTCTTAGTCCACTGATTTGTAACTGAATAAAGAAGACACTGGTACCGTACTGGACTCTTGTCCAATTTCACAGTGTCCATCCATGTTGATCCTCTCTGTTATAATGAAATGATGATGTAACTGACGCTAGATCAGCATTCTCAGTCTGAAATTACATTGAAGGCTGATACTCTGCAGGGTGAGACTATTTTCAATTTGTGGTATAGTGTTCCTTCTTTGGTCTTAACACTTAGTTATAGTGGTGAAAGTGAACATTGAGCATTCTAAGCGATATACTGTGTATATATATATTGTGGCACTTTGATCATAAACCAAGACACAGAGACAGCGCTACGGGGTATTTGTATAGCCTTCCTTTTATTTAGAAGTGAGTTGACAAATGAAAAGGTGAACTAAGGCAGGTATTCACACACAAGCACTCGGCCAACACAATGTCTATCCTCTTCCTCTCCTCCTAGGTTCCCGAGGTTCCTGGAAGGCCTGAGGTGGGTATTTAATGTAACGGTTGCTTTCCCTCCTTTTCTCTCCCGGGAGATCCAGGATTCCAGGCTCGTGACCTCACGTAGCCATGGCAACCATGTCAACACAGGGTATTCGCCTCCTGTTAACGGTAATATCACTACTCCCTGGCTATTATGAGGGGGCTGGGGGTTCCTCGTATCCTCCCGACCCCTTCCGTGGGTTTTATTCTGAGGTTTCCGATGACTCGTCAGAGCCGTAGTTTGCCTGCGGATAAGAGACATGAGGTTATTACAGTGTTCGCATTATGCGGCATATTTAGTGAGGGAACGAGGTGCGCGTGTCTTACCGCCAGGCGCTCGATAGCGTGTGCACACCAGAGAGACCAGACCTTGACTGAGAGGGAGGCTGTGATATTTGTAGGCTGTAGGTGAGAGACGCAGGTGGGAAGCAATCGCTCTGATAGAGGATGACAGCCGGTACATACCGCCCCTCGATGATGCGTCCGAGAGGTTGACGCGGCGTCCCGCCTCCCTCTGCCTGTCTCTCTCCGGCGTGTGGGCGCCTACCTGGTCGGCGGTCCCTTAGCGAGACACCACACATCCCCCCACTAAGTTCAATGCCAAGGCGGGGAACTTCACTCTTATCCCCCTCCTCCCCTTCGTGCAGGCGGGAGAGGGCGTCCGCATGCGGGATCTGTTTCCCAGGTCGATGCTCGACCGTGAAGTTGTAGTCCTGTAGGTTCAAGAACCAGCGGGTGACCCTAGCGTTCCGGTCCTTATTCGTCGCCATCCACTTCAGTGGCGCGTGATCCGTTATTAACGTGAACCTCCGCCCCAACAGATAGTAACGGAGGTGGTGGATCGCCCACTTGATCGCTAGACATTCTTTCTCCACGGTGGCATAATTTCTCTCATGCTTCTGTAGCTTCCTGCTAATATAGGTGATCGGGTGCTCCTCTCCATCGATCACCTGGGCGAGGACGGCTCCGACTCCCGTGGAGGAGGCGTCGGTATGTAGCAGGAAGGGTTTTTTGAAGTCTGGTGTGACCAGCACCGGGCTCTCGCAGAGAGCGCCCTTCAGGGTCTGGAACGCTGCTTCTGTCTCGGGGGTCCATTCGACATGGCAGGGCGCCCTCTGCCGGGTCAGGTCGTACAGTGGCGCTGCAAGGGTGGAATAACGGTTAATGAACTTCTGATAATAAGAAATGAGCCCGAGAAATGATTTGACCTGCTTTTTTGTCTGTGGGCGAGGCCAATTTTTTACTTTCTCCACTTTCTCCATTTGGGGCTTTAGACACCCCCGTCCTACCGTGTAGCCGAGGTATTCCGTCTCTCTCGAGGCTAAGCGGCACTTCTTAGCATTTGCCGTGAGGCCTGCGTCCTTCAGCGCAGCTAGGACGGCCTCGATGTGCCGGAGGTGTTGTCCCCAATCGACGCTGTGGATGATGACGTCATCCAAATACGCTGCGGCGTAGGCGTGGTGCGGCCTCAGTACCCTGTCCATGAGGCGCTGGAACGTCGCCGGCGCGCCGTGTACGCCGAAAGGTAGCACTGTGTACTGGAACAGCCCCTCCGGTGTGGAGAAGGCCGTTTTTTCCTTGGCGCGCTCTGTTAATGGGATTTGCCAATACCCCTTGGTTAGGTCGAGCGTTGATATGAAGCGGGCCGGTCCGAGCCGCTCCAAAAGCTCATCCACGCGTTTCATTGGATAGGAGTCAAAAGCAGAGATTTCATTTAGCTTACGAAAGTCATTACAGAATCTGAGGGACCCATCGGGTTTCGGTACCAACACAATGGGACTGGACCACGCACTGTGCGATTCTTCTATTACTCCTAACTCGAGCATGCTTTTTACCTCCTGTTTGATTGCTTCCCGTCTGGCTTCGGGGATCCTATACGGTCGTTGTCTCACTACCTTCCCCGGTGTTGTGAGTATGTCGTGCTTGACGACGTGCGTGCGTCCGGGGATCTCCGAGAAGCGCTCTCTATTTCGCCACAGCAGCTCGCTCATGTCCTGTTGCTGCGTTGGAGTTAAGTCGCCTCCTATCGGCACTGGAGGGGGGCTGTCGGGGAAAGAAGCGCAGAGCAATGCCATTGTCGGCAGGGGGTCAGCATCATGCCATTTCTTTAACAGGTTAATGTGGTACATTTGTTGTTCCTTTCTCTTACCGGGGCGGCCAACTTTATAATTGACCGGGCTGGTTTTCTCTATGATCTCATACGGGCCCTGCCACCGGGCGAGGAACTTGCATTCCGAGGTGGGTACGAGTAGAAGGACTTTCTCACCTGGCTTAAACTCGCGCAGCTTGGCTCCCCTGTTATAGAGACGCAATTGAGCGCGTTGCGCTCCCTCCATGTGTTCCCGTACCATCGGCCACACTCTGCGCGCGCGCGCCTGGAGCTGCTCTACGTGGTCCACCACACTGCGGTGGGGAGACGGCTGGCTCTCCCACGTCTCCCTGGCAATGTCCAGTAGTCCTCGGGGTTGTCGGCCGTACATCAACTCAAATGGCGAGAAACCTGTGGAGGCTTGGGGGACTTCCCTGATGGCAAACAACACATATGGTATTAAGCGGTCCCAGTCCTTCCCGTCTATTTCTGCCAGCTTCCGCATCATTTTTTTTAGAGTCTGGTTAAACCTCTCAACGAGTCCGTCCGTTTGGGGGTGATAAGCAGAGGTACGAATGCGTTTAATTTTGAGCCACTCGTAGAGCTGGGCCAGGAGTCGGGACATAAAGTTTGTGGCCTGATCAGTCAGTATTTCCTTGGCTATGCCGACTCGGGTAAACATCATGAACAGTTCGTGGGCCACGGCTTTAGCCGAGGCCACCCGAAGTGGAATGGCCTCGGGGTATCGGGTTGCGTAATCAACGATCACTAGTATGTAGCGGTGGCCGCGGGCCGACTTGGGCAGCGGTCCGACTATATCCATGGCCAGGCGGCTAAAGGGGACATCTATGAGGGGAAGCGGTATCAGAGGGTTACGCTGTATGGGTCGGGGGGCGTTTATTTGGCACTCGGGGCAAGCGCGGCAGAAGTCCGCAATGGCGCGCTTTATGCCGGGCCAATAGAATCTCGCCACAATTCTGTCGTATGTTTTTTTCTCTCCCAGGTGCGCTCCCAGTTGGTGGGTATGGGCCAGATATAACACCCGTGACACATATGACTTTGGTACGAGCAATTGTTCAATCGTTTCCCCCGTCCTGTCTATGACCCCTCTATATAACAAGCCCTTGTTCACTATGAAGTATGGAGTAGCCAGTGCACTCACCCCGTCACAGAGCTGGCCGTCCACCGCTGACAGCTGTCCCCTAGCCGCGGCCAGGTTGGGATCGTCCCATTGAAGGGTGGCGAATTCGCCAAGGCGTGGTTCGCGGGCCTCCTCGGGTCGGGGAAACTCGGCGAAGGGGTCGGAGCCGTTCTCCGGCTCGGGGGGGTCTCCCGTGCCTTCGTCGCTGCGGCCTTCCTCCTCTTCCTCCTCCTCGTCTCTAGGATCCTCTCGAGGGTTCTCTCCCGACGAGCGCTCGTCGCTGGGCCCTCTCAAGGCGGGGAAAGCGTGGCGTGGTTTGGTGCTGTCACTCTTGGCTTTCCGAGTCCTTCTCCGGCGAGAGGGTGGTCTGTTTCCTCCCGCACCCCAGTAACGGTTAAACAGGACGCAGTCGGAACCTAGTAGGAGCGGGACAGGCAAGTTGGGCACCACGCCGGCGGCGACCACGGCGGTTCCGCGGGGGGTCTGAATTCGAATTTTGCTGACGGGGTAAGTCTTTACATCCCCGTGAACGCAGGTCACGGGTATGGTGTCTCTCGTGAGGGCGGCGGCCAAATCCTCTCTCACCAGCGTTACTGCGCTGCCCGAGTCGAGAAGCGCCTCCGTGTCGACTTCTCCGACCCTAACGGGGAGGCGGGAGGTGTGGCTGCCGCCGCTGGCGTAGAGGCAGGGGCGGGTGCCGTCGGACGTGGCGGCGGTTGCCATGGAGACGTCCCTGTTCTTCTCGGGGCACGTCCAGGAGATATGGTCTGACTTGCCGCATAGATAGCACCGCCTGTCGCCAGCGTTACGGTCCCCCTTCTCTGCGTTAGCGTTGCGGTTGCGCCCCGGGGAGCGGCGGCCTCGTCCCCGGTCTCGTCCGGACCGTTCCTCGGTCCGGGGTCGGCCTGCGTCGGTTCGGGTGGTCTTCATCATGTCTCTGTGCACCTGCCAGTTTTCGAGGAGGGCTGTCAGTGCGTCCATTGAGTTGGGGCTCACCTGGGAAGCGTATTCTCGGGCGTCTGGCGGCAAAGCTCGAATACATTTATCAATAGCAATTCTCTCTGTGAGGGGCGTGTCCCCGGGTGCCAGCAGCCAGCCGTTGATGAGGCGGGTGAGGGCGGCAAGCTGGGGACGGGGGGGGTGGTTTGGCTGGAAACTCCAGCTGTGGAAGCGTTGCGCTCTGGCGGGGAGGCTGTGGCCTTGGCTTGCTAGTATTGCCTCTTTTAGTCTCCTAAAGTCCCGTGCCTCTGCTAACGGTAGGTCGCTGCACACCTGTTGTGCTTCCCCCGATAGAAAGGGTGCCAAAATCGAGCCCCATTCGACCACCGGCCATCGCTCTCGGGCTGCCGTGCGCTCGAAGAGCTCGAGATATGATTCTATACTATCATTGGGTGTCAGCTTCGTGAGCACGTCGCCTGGGGCCCGCGTAGCATTTCTGTCTCTTACGACTGCTTGGGCCAAGTCTTGTACTACAGCTTGGAGGTCGGTGTGGCTTCTAACTAGAGCGGCAAGTGCCTGGGTGAGCTCCATGTCTAATTTTGGTAGTGTATTGGTTTAGGATCAGTGCAGTGCCCGCATTCTCCACCATGTGTGGCACTTTGATCATAAACCAAGACACAGAGACAGCGCTACGGGGTATTTGTATAGCCTTCCTTTTATTTAGAAGTGAGTTGACAAATGAAAAGGTGAACTAAGGCAGGTATTCACACACAAGCACTCGGCCAACACAATGTCTATCCTCTTCCTCTCCTCCTAGGTTCCCGAGGTTCCTGGAAGGCCTGAGGTGGGTATTTAATGTAACGGTTGCTTTCCCTCCTTTTCTCTCCCGGGAGATCCAGGATTCCAGGCTCGTGACCTCACGTAGCCATGGCAACCATGTCAACACAGGGTATTCGCCTCCTGTTAACGGTAATATCACTACTCCCTGGCTATTATGAGGGGGCTGGGGGTTCCTCGTATCCTCCCGACCCCTTCCGTGGGTTTTATTCTGAGGTTTCCGATGACTCGTCAGAGCCGTAGTTTGCCTGCGGATAAGAGACATGAGGTTATTACAGTGTTCGCATTATGCGGCATATTTAGTGAGGGAAAGAGGTGCGCGTGTCTTACCGCCAGGCGCTCGATAGCGTGTGCACACCAGAGAGACCAGACCTTGACTGAGAGGGAGGCTGTGATATTTGTAGGCTGTAGGTGAGAGACGCAGGTGGGAAGCAATCGCTCTGATAGAGGATGACAGCCGGTACATACCGCCCCTCGATGATGCGTCCGAGAGGTTGACGCGGCGTCCCGCCTCCCTCTGCCTGTCTCTCTCCGGCGTGTGGGCGCCTACCTGGTCGGCGGTCCCTTAGCGAGACACCACAATATATATATATATATATATATATATATAGCTACAGAGTAATAATTCAGTAACAGGGCCTCATCTTGCCAGCTCTTAAACATAAAATAGAATTTCAGGTCGAGATATAAATGTAATCCAATCAGGAGAGAGAACACATTAATCAGCTTCCATTTTAAATCATTCCAGTTACAAATCTTGCCTGCTCGTTTATTTGTTTAAACCTTACATGTATTTTCTGAGATAGCTGGATAGACAGGAAAACCAAACATGAAGGTTACTTTAGTAACCATGGTTCTTTAAGTAAATATATAAATATTTCGCTCACTTAAAGAACCATGGTTACTAAAGTAACCTTCATGTTCTTTTAAGTTGTGTTCGCGAAATATTTCGCTCTATGGGACCTTATGAACTCCCGTATCTTGAACTAGCCAAGCGAGTCCTAGGACTTTAGGAAGTAAGGGCTAGGGAACCTTAGGTTCGTAGCCCGGTCCCACAGGGTGGAAAGGTGCCAGTCTTCGCAGAAAAGAAGAGGGAATGTCTTGTTTGCATTTTTTGAATTTAAACATAAATAAACAGGTCTGAAAAACGTTTACTTTGTCAATGGGTAATAGTGAATATTTGATAAAGAGCGGGGCAGACGGCTCATACCGATTTGAATGTGAAATCATTCTCAGAAACCTTTTTTGAATGATCAGTAATTTAGAGAGATGTGTTGAATATGTAGCAGCCCAGACAATATTACAGTAATTAATATGAGGGAAAATTAAGCTATAATAGAGTGTTAAGCGACATGAAGAAAGAACAAAAGGGCAGATTTTTCTCAATATACCAAGCATCTTCATAGACTTCATACATACAGTATCAATATGTTGTTTCCAATTTAAATGTTCGTCTATAATGACACCCAAGAATTTAGTATGTGGAACCTGGCAAATTTCAGAGCCATTGATTACAATTTTAGGTTTTTCTTTGGGAAATGTTTTGTTAATATTGCTAAAAATCATGAAGTTGCATTTTTTTATATTGAGAGTAAGCTTATTCAATTGAAACCATTTGAAGACATCCAACAATTCATCATTAACATATTTAACGAGAGTATTTAAATCCCTGTGTGAGGCAATGAGATTGGTATCATCTGCAAATAAAATAGGAAGAAACTTATTGCAGTTCCTGTGGCACCCCGACTGAGATTTTCAACTTTGCAGATATGCAACCATTGATACATACATATTGGTCTCTGTCTTCTAGATAATTAGAAAACCACTTGAGAGCAACATCCTGAAGGCCATATCTATTAAGTTTAGAAACAAGAATTTTATGATTTACAGTATCGAAAGCTTTGGTTAAATCCAAGAAAACCCCAAGAACAAATTTCTCATCTTCTAGAGCAGAAGAGATATTGTTAGCAAGCTATAACAGAGCTTGTTCAGTTGAGTATTTCTTGCGAAATCCATATTGGTGGCAATAGAGGATGTTATTCTGAAGTAAGTGAGCTGAAATTCTGGAGTAGATACGTTTTTCCAATTTTTTTGAAAAGCAGGGAAGAATTGATATAAGACGATAATTGCTAAAATTATTTGAATCAACTGATTTGTGTAGCGGCACAACTTTTGCTATTTTGAGTTCATGCGGAACGACACCAGATTGTAAAGATAAACCAAAAATATGAGTTAAAGGTTGAATAATAAAATCCATTATTTCTTTAATGAAACTACTTCTGAACCCATCATGCCCTTCAGCAGAATTTTTTAAGTTTAAGACAATGCTTCTCACTTCAGCAATACTGGGGGGCTCAAAACTGCAGAGTGGAGAAAACTGACCCTTAATCAAACTAGCTGGTATTTCATCAGAATCATTTATGTTCGCTGCCAGCGAGAGGCCAAGATTGACAAAGAAATCATTTAAACCATTTGCAATCTCTCCCTGATTGAGAGGAGAACCTTCATTTCCTAGTACCTCAACTGGAACAATTAATTGTTGTTTTTTGCGTTGTAACAATTGATTAATGACACTCCAAGTGGACTTAGTGTCATTAGATGCATGGATGAATTTGTCTGAGAAATATTTATTTTTTGCATTCCTTAAAGATTGTGGTGCTCCAACGAATACAGTTGACAGTTTGTTTACGGGTGGGAAGCCAGCATGTGATGGTTTCACGTCACTTTAGATTTGACTTGCCCTTGAGAAAATGAAGTTGTTGTTATCCTGGACTCTGTCCCCTCAACAGAGCCACACTTTCAATGTATTCCTCTTTCTTCCTCCGGCATTACTGCTGTCTCATGTACTGCATGTTTATCAGTCACACTGTCTGCATTTATGTCCATTTCGTGTGCGTGTGCATGTGTGTGTTAGGCCGCGCAACAGGGTTGTGAAAACCAACCAAATGCTATTTTCGTGCTCGGACACACAAAGCTGTCTATAGGAGTGGTTGCATTACTCAATAAGTCAAAGGTTGCTTATAATAAGCAGACACTGCCTGGAGGAAGCAAAGCACACACACAAGGAGCCACAGTAACTTGGTGCGGAAAAAGGTGGATACACTACATCCTTCTAACATACACATGTGAAATGGTACAACTTCTTTGTACCAGTTGAGTCAAACCATTTGTCAATGCAGATGCCAGGGTTTGACAGCCAGCATCAGTGCCTCCAGCTTGGCCATGGTGCTTGTTTACGGGTGGGAAGCCAGCATGTGATGGTTTCACATCACTTTAGATTTGACTTGCCATTGAGAAAATGAAGTTGTTGTTATCCTGGACTCTGTCCCCTCAACAGAGCCACACTTTCAATGTATTCCTCTTTCTTCCTCCAGCATTACTGCTGTCTCATGTACTGCATGTTTATCAGTCACACTGTCTGCATTTATATCCATTTCTTATTCTCTCTCATGTTTACTCTGTGCCTTTCACAGCACTGTACATTGTCATCGATGTGGAATCATATTTCTGTATTCTCACTGTGATTCCAAGTCACTTACAGAAAAACTATCTCTCCTCCATGTCACGCTCCCACCTGTTAGTTTAGAATTGGTAAATGGTGTATTTATATAGCGCCTTTATCCAAGGCGCTTTACATAAATTGTGCATTACATTCACACACACATTCATACACTGATGGCGACAGAAACCATGCAAGGCACCAACCAGCACATCAGGAGCAATTAGGGGTTCAGTGTCTTGCTCAAGGACACTTTGACACTAACTCTGGGGGAGCCCGGGTTCGAACTGGCAACCTTGCGGTTACCATCCGGCCACTCTACACCTGAGCCACTGCCACCGCCGTTTAGCGAGGTGTTAAAGGCGATTTGACTGGTTGAGCTGGCCGACTAAATTGGCATGTGAATCTTAAGATGATATGCCAAGATGACACATTACAGGATAAAGAGAACTGCATGCCCAATACCAGCAGCCCGGTCACTGCGTGTGGTCCACCTCTTAGATGAGAGAGTTTGCTTCCCCCATCTTCTGGCTTTTATATTGCATTATTAATGCTGCTCCTGTACTGTAGATGGTCGCACTTGACACACAAGCATATCCGTTTCCTCAGCAGAAAATCATTCAACATGCAGAATACGTCATCCTACATTAAATCTCTCTACGTACATCTATGTCTGTCTGTACGTCCGTCTGTTATCTCTGGAATCGTCCGGCCGACCAACTTCAAATACTCCCTAACAAAATTAGAGTTTGATAGATTGGCTAATTTAGGCACTTTGTCTTAATTAAACTTGGTTTCAAAATGGGAGTTGCTTTTGTTGTTTTGGTGGTTGCTCGCCATAGAATCCAGACGAGGTGTGTAGGCCGAACATTTACTATCAACCAATTAGATTAATGAGCTGCTCTTTGGATCTCTGGTCACCAGGATGTTACAGTGCAGTTGCTAAGTGGGTGTCAACTCCAGAAGAAAGCAGTAGGGGAGGGAATGTAGAAGTCAGAGTTAATTAAATGCTTTTGGTACTGTAGTGAGGACGGAGACAACTATGGGAACATAGGGAATAAAAAGGTGTTGAGAAGGTAGGTGTCATTCTTTCAAACAGTGTCACCTGACAACTAGCTTAAGCGCATTAAGAACGTCTCTTATACAATGCTGTCATTACCAGCAAGCAGGGACACGTGTTACTGCCTTTCACTGTAGGTTTATATTTGATAATGCTCTGTATGCCACTGAAGAAATGACTTACCTTCTTGTCATGGAGTTGCTAAGATACCACCATGTGATGTGCTTTAAATAACTAGATTAATTAGCTGAATGACAAAGAACACGGTTATATACCCTGAGTATAATGTGCTAACATCCTTTAGAGAGAGCAAAAGTAAAGACATGAAAAAGAAAAACCCATTAATCTTCTCTGCATTTTGCCTTACATTGTATTTTACATTCCCCATTCACACACATGCCTTACAATGTAATGTACATTACATTCACACACTCATTCACTCACTGACAGTGGAGGAAACCATGCAAGGCACCAACCTGCTCATCAGGAACATAGGGAGGGGTTCAGTGTCTCTGCAATATAAGTAAAGCAATGCCACGAAATACATACGTTGATTTATATGTTTCAGTTTCATGACAGAATGCGATAGAATATGGAAATCACCTCATCACAGTTATCCACTCACGCCCCT
Organism: Electrona antarctica; assembly: GCF_951216825.1. Taxonomy (NCBI): domain Eukaryota; kingdom Metazoa; phylum Chordata; class Actinopteri; order Myctophiformes; family Myctophidae; genus Electrona; species Electrona antarctica. The sequence goes on along the minus strand of NC_136811.1, from coordinate 25,513,566 downwards.
GTTAACTAGGCTACACGTACACGTGGCCCTTTAAATGGAATGTTAACACCCCCCCCCCCAGACAGAGTGATGGCAATGTTGCATTTAGCTAAATTATAATATCTCAGACAAGGTTAAGAATAGCTAGACATGAGAAACGGTGCTTCAAATGCTGTGTTTGGCATTAAATTGGCCATAGGGTGCAAATTTAAATTTGTGTTACTGTTATCTACTACAAATATTAATAACATTGAGTGTCCTGCAGTTTCTTCCAGCCGTGAAATGTCCCTTTAAGTGGTCAAGAGTTAGAGTACCAGGAGAACAAAACAATGCCAGAGTCATATGTAATTTCTGTGACTGGCCAGTGCATCAGAGCAGATGTGTTGTGACTGTGGCCAGTGCATCAGAGAAGATGTGTTGCAGCCAGCCGTCTCAATAGGCTCCATCTGGAGGCAGTCAACTATTCTGAAGAAAATAAATCTATTTTTACTGAGCAATACATCAGCCATGAAAATCCTGAGACACGATGAGAGAATGGAAAGCACAGAATCAATACATTATTATAGGGTCCCTTGAACTAAAATAAAATAAACTGAAAAAAGATATATATATTGTATATAATATATTTTTCCTTTTCTTTTTTTCAGAAACTAAGAAAAACTCTTAAATCCTCATTCTTTAATTAGGGTTGGCAAGAGTGAATGGCCGCACTCTGTTTTCTATTTCTCCATAAAAAGAGAATTCTGCCCTAGCCGTTTTTTTTACTGAATTATATTGATAATGTGTATATTAACCTAATAAAAATAATAATAATAATGGTCACTGGTGCTTTAAGAAAAATCTGACCCGTCTGAACTGAGTGGTGCTGTTGGGGTGTCTGACTAGTGGTTGTCTGACTAGTGACTAGTGGTTGTCTGACTAGTGGTTGTCTGACTAGTGACTAGTGGTTGTCTGACTAGTGGTTGTCTGACTAGTGGTTGTCTGACTAGTGGTTGTCTATCTAGTGGTTGTCTGACTAGTGGTTGTCTGACTAGTGGTTGTCTGACTAGTGACTAGTGGTTGTCTGACTAGTGGTTGTCTGACTAGTGGTTGTCTGACTAGTGGGTGTCTGACTAGTGGTTGTCTGACTAGTGGTTGTCTGACTAGTGGGTGTCTGACTAGTGGTTGTCTGACTAGTGGTTGTCTATCTAGTGGTTGTCTGACTAGTGGTTGTCTGACTAGTGGTTGTCTGACTAGTGACTAGTGGTTGTCTGACTAGTGGTTGTCTGACTAGTGGGTGTCTGACTAGTGGTTGTCTGACTAGTGGTTGTCTATCTAGTGGTTGTCTGACTAGTGGTTGTCTGACTAGTGGTTGTCTGACTAGTGACTAGTGGTTGTCTGACTAGTGGTTGTCTGACTAGTGGGTGTCTGACTAGTGGGTGTCTGACTAGTGGTTGTCTGACTAGTGGTTGTCTGACTAGTGTTTGTCTATCTAGTGGTTGTCTGACTAGTGGTTGTCTGACTAGTGGTTGTCTGACTAGTGACTAGTGGTTGTCGGACTAGTGACTATTGGTTGTCTGACTAGTGGTTGTCTGACTAGTGGTTGTCTGACTAGTGACTAGTGGTTGTCTGACTAGTGGTTGTCTGACTAGTGGTTGTCTGACTAGTGGGTGTCTGACTAGTGGTTGAGATGCGTATTTGATGCGTAAAGAAGCGTATTTGTTGTACACTCGGAGACGCAAGGGTTGCGTCTTCAGATTTGTTCACTCTGGGACAAAAATGTGTGTATTCAGTCACCCAAAACGCTGGTTCCGTGTCAACAAAACGGCAATACGATTAAATGCTTTTACGAATACACCTAAAAACATCTCCATGTGTATGGGGCCTAAGTTGAGAGGAGAACACACCAGAGGGGTCAGTCAGTGTACGGTGCTAAGCGCGTTGCTAACAAAAATGTTCACTTTCACTTAACATGGGGTGAAATGAGATATGAGATGGGGTGAAATCTATTGATTTGATATCAAGTTGAAAAATATATTGGCCGCTATTCTGTGTATACTTCCATACAGGCACTAACAAAACATCCCATCAATGCTGAGAGAAGTATTGTGAGTCCTAAACCGTCACTGTGGCATGTGACATTCCTAATCTATAGAAACACTCACTGACAACAACTATGCTGCTGGTAGTATGTCATTGGACTGCCATTTAGAACTAATATTTCAAAATGCACCCATACAGTAGGTGAGGCAATAAAAAGCATTTCTTTCTTGCACCAAATTGATGGCTCAAGGCACATCAATTTCTCAAGCCGTCTCCTCCTTCGCCTTGCCCCTACATTGCTACTTGCAGCTACATTCATATATGTTTTACATTGTGTTTGCTGAAGGTGAAGTGAGGTCAGAGGAATTTGCCTCAGTGCATAATGGGTGCTCTTCAAACATGGACCGTTCCCATCCTCAAGGCATCCTCCTGCTACCCTCTGCTCCTCAAGGCATCCTCCTGCTACCCTCTGCTCCTCAAGGCATCCTCCTGCTACCCTCTGCTCCACCTGCTACCCTCTGCTCCACCTGCTACCCTCTGCTCCTCCTGCTACCCTCTGCTCCATGGACCGTTCCCATCCTCAAGGCATCCTCCTGCTACCCTCTGCTCCTCAAGGCATCCTCCTGCTACCCTCTGCTCCTCCTGCTACCCTCTGCTCCATCCTCAAGGCATCCTCCTGCTACCCTCTGCTCCTCAAGGCATCCTCCTGCTACCCTCTGCTCCATCCTCAAGGCATCCTCCTGCTACCCTCTGCTCCTCAAGGCATCCTCCTGCTACCCTCTGCTCCTCCTGCTACCCTCTGCTCCTCCTGCTACCCTCTGCTCCACCAACTCTCTGCCAAATAGCACTGACATGATGGTTTTGTTTCTACAGCCAACGCCCCTCCCCCCCTCACCAGCGCCACCACCTTGTACCCAACATCCCCCCCCAGATTAAATATGTAGTTTACACTTTTCCTTTCAGCCCTGGAATCAATTGGATGCTTATCCCAACTACAGCCTTCCCTTTCTGCTGACAGCAGGGAAAGGTCTTATCTTTGTGGGCCAGCCCCTGCCCTTGCTCTCCTGGCCCCTGTCTCTCTCTCCCCCTGTCTGTCTGTCTCTCCCCCTGTCTGTCTGTCTCTCCCCTGTCTCTCCCCTGTCTGTCTGTCTGTCTGTCTGTCTGTCTGTCTGTCTGTCTGTCTGTCTGTCTGTCTGTCTGTCTGTCTGTCTGTCTGTCTGTATGTCTGTCTCTCACCCTACCTCTCTCTCTCTCTCTCACCCTACCTCTCTCTCTGTCTCTCCCCCTGTCTCTCTCTCTGTCTCTCCCCCTGTCTGTCTCTCCCCCTGTCTCTCCCCCTGTCTGTCTCTCCCCCTGTCTGTCTGTCTGTCTGTCTGTCTGTCTGTCTCTCTGTCTGTCTGTCTGTCTGTCTGTCTGTCTGTCTGTCTGTCTGTCCCACTGTCTTTCTGTCTGTCTCCCCCACTGTCTTTCTGTCTGTCTCCCCCCTGTTTTTCTGTCTGTCTCCCCACTGTCTTTCTGTCTGTCTCCCCCTGTCTTTCTGTCTTCCCTAAAAATGTAAAAACTGTCCCTCACTAAGTGAAACTAGTCAGGAGGCAGGAGGGAGGGCAGACAGGTTGGCACTAACAAGGAGTGATGGAACAGGCAAATAGGAGACGTGACGATGTGAGATGGGGAAAGAGGGCGAGAGAGGAAATTAGGAGGAAAAGGCACTAAATAATTAGCCACTTTTATACCAATATCTTGCAATAATGCCGTGAAGAAAATTATTTGAAGTAATGGCTGATGACAGATGTAGGTAGACTTCATGTTTAATAAAATACAGACCAAATGCAATCACAAGCACATTGGAGGAGAAATTGAAGAGAAGCAGTGTGCAGTTCAAGGCAGAAAGGTGTGAAGACTTTTGCCCATTGAAATGTTCTTTGAATATTATGAATATTACGAATATTCTCTTATGATAGAGCGTGAATATTGAGTGAGTGTGAGCACTACTGGTTTAGAAGGAATATTTAGTAGAATCGGCCCTAGGTCTTAATGGGTTAGATAGCACATGCACTCGTCCTGCTTGCCCGTTGATTCGGCTCTGTGACTATCTCCACTGCCTGCTCAAAAGCTAAGCTAAATTGACTACCCATTCCTTCTCTGTACCTTACACAGTAGGCAAAATTATTCTGACATTACTGCCTTGCATAGGATGTGTAAAAGTGTCTAGTTATTTGCTCGATTTATGGTTGGTAGAATCAATTTGTTTCTCTGAAAAGGTTTTTCAAAAACGTTTTTTTTTTACAACATAACTTATCACAGTAAAGAGGCTGTAGTCAGGAAGGCCAATTTGAAAATACTTGCACTTCATGTCAATATCTGACTGTCAGCCCTGAGATGTGATCCCTTGTACCGTGCACTTAGCTGGAAATGCAAATACTATACCAGGCCCTCATATAGGGTTAAATGGAATGGAATGAATACACACGCACACAAACACACTGCACAGTACATGCATATACTGCATATACTTGTGCATGTACCTACACAAAAAAATAAAACACATACTAGTATATGCACGCACGCACACACACTCCCCAGCCCCCACTGTATCTGTCTGTAAACACATATCTGCAATGACAGTGGACTAAAAGCTTGAAGTAATCTGACACTCCATCTGTGTAATTTGTTTTATGGACGTTACTCCAGGTCCTTATCAAGAAAATGATCCATGGGTCTGTGGTGGAGATTAATGTTCAGTGATGGTCTGACCATGAAAAAGCCCTGTCCAGGATACTTATTTACTTGCCTTGCCCACAGTGAATGGAGCACCTCACTGCTTTATAAAAAAAACCTTCCATTATCCTGCTATAGTTTCATAATTCAATTAGCACCATTGGATTTTAGAACATTGATAAAGGAAAGCACGCTAGACTCTTAGCAAATTATGTTGGCATGTTAGATGATATTCTGCGACAATTATCATCTCTCCCATGGGTCAGGAAGCCAGTTACTAATTACTTGTATGAATCAGTGCATACATTTCTCATTAACAACATTAACAAATCCAAGGAGAATATTGTATAGTCTTTCCATTGGCCTTGTTCCTGACACGTTATTTTCATCCATCCATCCATCCTTCCATCCATCTTCAACCGCTTATCCGTAGTCTGGTCGGGGGGCAACGGCTCCACCAGAGTGTTCCAGACGTCCCTCTCCAGAGCAACATTAGTGACTTCCTCCTGGGGGATCCCGAGATGTTCCAAGGCCAGTGAGTCGATGTGTTTCCTCCAACTGCGCCTTGGTCTGCCCCGGGGTCTCCTCCCAGTGGGACGTGCCTGAAGGACCTCCCTAATCCCTATTGGGAGACGCCCGAGAGGCATCTTAACCAGATGCCCGAACCACCTAAGCTGGCTCCTTTCCAGGCGAAGAAGCAGCGTCTCTACTCTGAGTCTCTCGTGTGACTGAACTTCTCACCCTATCTCTAGCCACCCGTCGAAGAAAACTATGTAAAAACGCTTCATCTGATTTCTTGTGTAGGTTAGTTTGCAACTCTGCATTATAATTTACAACTTTGATCTAGGCAGTGAGCAGCTCTGTGTGCATTTTCACATGTCTCTGCGACTCTGAGAATGATGTATACAGTAGCTCGCCTGAGTCGCCTCTGCTTTACCAAGTTTACCCCATGTCGCACAATGCAAACTAAAGAAATAAGACCCCTGACAGGACCCGAGACCTGTACAGGTCGGATCCGTGTTTTGTCATAATCACTCGGGGACGGGTCGGAATCGGCTGTAATCCCGCGGAACTATCATTATGTGTAATACCTGAGTGGATCCGAGAAGACCCATACTACTGTGTGACCGTGTGTGCGCCTGCGACACTGGTGAAAGAGAAAATGCAATGAAGTGCTGTTTAACTTGTGCAATGTTTTAGGCTGGTTTAGGATCTGATTTCTGCAGCGCAACAACATCAAAAAATTGAGCTACGCAATGTATGTGTAGCGGGTAGTGTACCATACTGTAAGGCAAGCCAGCTGCCACTGTCTGTATGTGTAGCGGGTAGTGTACCATCCTGTAAGGCAAGCTGCCACTGCCTGTATGTGTAGCGGGTAGTGTACCATCCTGTAAGGCAAGCTGCCACTGCTGTATGTGTAGCGGGTAGTGTACCATCCTGTAAGGCAAGCTGCCACTGCTGTATGTGTAGCGGGTAGTGTACCATCCTGTAAGGCAAGCTGCCACTGCTGTATGTGTAGCGGGTAGTGTACCATCCTGTAAGGCAAGCTGCCACTGCTGTATGTGTAGCGGGTAGTGTACCATCCTGTAAGGCAAGCCAGCTGCCAGATTCAGATGCCAGATCAATTCAATTCAAATCAGCCTGGCCTGAGTAATGTAAAGAAATGTGTTTTGCAAAAATCGGTCTCATGGTGGTGCTATAACAGGCAGATGTGAAAAATGCAGGGCAAAGTTTTTTCCTTGGCCTCTAGGGATCTGTATACAACGTTGTAGTAGTGGGAATGTGCATGCGTAATTTCATGGAAATTGCACGGTGTGTTCATGATTTGAGCCATTTTGTCCTAACCGACGACTTTGTAAACGTTGGAAGGCAATCTTAGCCAATCGTGATGTAATATGGGACAGATCTGTGTTGATCACATGACAATGGAGATAGTGTATACCGATTTGCGTGATGTATGGTTAAAATGTGTACGAGTAATGTAATGAAATGTGTTTAGCGGCTGTGGCTCAGGAGGTTGTCCAATGATCCCTGGGTCGGCGGTTCGAATCCCGGCTCCTCCTGTCCACATGTCGAAGTGTCCTTGGGGAAGACACTGAACCCTACATTGCCTCCAATGAGTTGGTCGGTGTGAGCTTGCCACCATTGGTGTGTGAATGTGGGAAGTGAGGAAGCTGGCGTTGACTGTTCACCACTTCACCTCCCAATGTATGAATGAATGAACCATTGTAAAGCTTGGAAAAGCGCTATAAAAAATGTAAAATGCAATTCATCATTTAGCAAAAATCAGCCTCATGGTGGCGCTATAACAGACCGTTCTGAAGAATTGGGGGCAGAGGTTAGTCATTGGCATCCAGGGAGTGTGTGCACAGTTTGGCATCAGCCAGGCCAACGGTGCGGGAGATTAGCTATACACGGACGGACAGACAGTCGGACAAACGGACGTGCTAAACATACTCTCCCCATGCCTTCGGCCTGGTGGAGATTCCTCATCGGGTCTTTAAAATCTCAGAATTAATTAGATCTCAGAACAAATCGGGTCCATAAGAAAAGAAAGAAAGTCGTCTCGGAATCTGACCAGGTCCACACGGACACTGTGTCGCCATTTGAAAGAAATCTCTGAACTGGTCGGAATATGATCAAATTTCACAGGTCCATTTTGGGTTCGGACTTCGGGTCAATTCTTTTTGACCCGTGAAATAGCGTCAATGCTAGCGAGCTAAAATGAAGCCATCCTTGCTCTAGAAAGCGCCAATGTTCCCATCTAGACCTCCAGATAATCAGCAAAGACCTCCGAACATTGTGCATTTTATCCAAACCATGGAGAGCTCCGTAGATTTCGAGTTATTCAGCTTTTTAGTCAGCCTGTATAAAGGGAGGTGAACGGCAACGGCAGTGTGGTTGTGCAATCCAGTCTAGGATCGCTAAAGAAGGAAAGGAAAAAAAATAAAAAAAATCATCGATTCGGTTTGATATCAATAATAAAGCTTATCAGACGGAACGTTACGCCAGAAGCAGTTGCCGGTTGGATTCCAACTGGCGGAACCTTCCGTCAGAAGCAGTACATTTGCTAAAAACTCACTTTTCAAGGTTTTAAAGAAAAAATACCATGACATTTTTTTATTGTCTCCTTTAGGCCAAGGGCGTTTTCGCCCCTGTCCGTCCTTAATGCAGCAAATCATGAACGCAGCACCTGATTGCTGTGAAACTTTGAACGCACATTCCCACAACGCCAAGGAAGAAATGCTACCCTACATTTTTCAAATCGGCCTCACTGTGGTGCTATAACGGGCAGATCTCTGAGCAGCTAATCTGTGGCACCATTGGACCGATCGATGTGAAACAATTGTTTTACTCACACCAATCGGTACACATTATCTCTGTAGTCATGTGATCAAGAAGGATGTGTCTGTTTTTTCATATTCTATCCTGATTGGCTAAGATTGGGCTTCCAAAGTTTTCAGTAATGGCCCGTTTTGAATAAAATTCTTCAAATCATGAACACAGTGTCCTACCTGCCCTATTTATTATCATTACAATCTTAGTGTTTTGCCAATTATTTAATTGGGGGCCCACTTGCAATACCCACGCATCCCGGCCACCAGTGGCCTGCAGCCCATACTGTAGGTTAAGAAGTGCTGTAATAGTTTGAATCATCAAAATGCCTGCATGGCCTCTTGTGATTGGGCTGCATATTCACTGGTTCACGTCGTGGCCCCCGTCTGAAGTGTCTGAAGTGTCCCTGAGGGGCGCTACCCCCATTCAGTATTTTAGCTGTGACGTGAGCGCCCCCTCCTGAGATACTTCCGGGTCCTACTTTTGTGTCGCTTTTGTGTCCCCATAGAGTTATACTGTGACGCTTCGTCGGACTAAATCTGAGACGAAAACAACCACGAAAGTCTCATTTTACCGCTTTCCACGCAACAACAAAGCTGCGCTGCTCTCCCAAATCTGGCTGTGACAGGCCGTCTGCCCCACACGGAATACTATCGCCATTTTATTTCATTGTGTCAACTAAATCCTCATTAATGCAAACTAGATTCAACATACTCAAGCCTGCAAACATTCTAAATATGCCCCCGAAATATTTTACTGTTACTGTTACCACCTTCAATAATAATGATAATAATAGTCTTTATTGTCTCCACATCATTTTTTGTTTTTGTCATGGAAACTTGTACAAAACATTAATAATTCTACTCGAGTTGGAAGCATTAAGACCTATTTTAACCCTCAATGGCTTCCTTTCTTAAAAATAACGTCATTGTAAAAAGATTCACGCGTTTAGATATTCTATTTACAATGAGATGCGGACGGGAGCTGGTGCCACTTGGACCCGGACGTAACGTAGCAAAATGACGTCGGACTTAAATACTGAATAGTGTCCACTGCACCTGATACTTTGGATTGGTTATATTATTACCATAGGTCTCTGCAAGCTAGCTGTCAACTCAAACGACCTAGCAATGGACCCATCATCACCACTATTGCCAGTAGGCTTTTAAGTTAGTTGTTCACGCTAATTTATTGAGTTCTCTCACAACATCTGTGACTGTCAGTCACAGATGTTGAACATAAGTTGTTGTTTTGCTGGGCTGGGTTTTAGAAAACATTATGTCAAAACATTTTGCTTCAGTGCAGTTGTTTGAAATGCTGGTAGAGGCATAACTGTAGTGTTTTGAGGATAAAGATAAGCTCAAAAGACAGTTCAAATATTGGATGGAGTGTGTGGAGACATTATCAAGCAGTGCAGCAGTAGTCAAAAATAGGTTAACCACTTAAGCCATAAAGTGTTCCGGTCTATTACATGTTTCAGAATTGATTTTATGGTTTTACTGATGACGTTTAAAGCCCTGCAAGGCCCAGCTCTTAGTTCCATTTCAGATGTGTACTACGAGGCAGCCCGCAGCCTCAGAGGCTCAGGTAGAGCCACAGTATCATGGTTGTTCCTAATACTTGGATAATCTGGCATTTGCGGCCTGGCCCGGGCACTTACTGTAGGCTTTAGAAGGCAATGCTTGAGGATTTAATGCTATCCAAGTCAGTACCATCTTAGTAGTGTTATTGTGTTATCTTTATACTTTATACTTTTTGTAAAGAACTTGGAATTTATTTTAAATGTTCATCTGTAATGACATGGTCAAAATAGATGCCAGGTTGAAAGTGGCTGAGATTTAGAATATAATAGATGTTTATTGCTGTCAGTGAGGAAAATCCCCCCACAGCCAGTACAGACAAATGGTTAGGTTTTTTTTTTAGGCAGTTTTGTTGTTTATTTTTGCTTCATTCAGATAGGTGTGTGGATATACAGGAACATGAGTACTGTGTAGACTACTATATGGAACCACAAACTCCATTCAGAGTTGTATTTAACACATCATGACATACCAAGGTCCCTCACCCAACGTGACCCTCTTTTATTCCTTTCAGCGTGGCACTTTGTAATTATTTGTTTGGTCCAAAATATTGTTTGTGTTGTCACGACTCGAGTTGGCTTTGTCCGCGGCGTAACCGTCTTTAAATAAATACTTTTTGAAATGTCTATGGGAAAAATGCATTGGGATTCATTTCCTGGTCCATGGTAGGGGGCGGGACTGCGACGCTCTATTGTGGGGAGAACGTTCACCAAAAATATATGAGTGCTCTTATCTTTGCTCAGACACATATGACGTAAATTCTCCATTCTTTGTTAATGGGAATTTAATGTTTATGTAAGACGAAAATAGCCGATTTGCGCGTCCACATGTCACGTAAATTATCCATTCATTGTCAATTGGAATTTAATGTTTGTGTAAGACAAAAATCTACACTAATAGCTGAACTTCTTCCCCTGACCCCCCCCCCCCCCTCAGCCTCCAAATATTTTTTCGGGACCCCCCCTCAGAGACTGGAAGAATATATATGACCCCAACCACCATATAACCATGTTTTTTTATATTTAGGCAGTTTTGTTGTTTATTTTTGCTTCATTCAGATAGGTGTGTGGATATACATGAACATGAGTGTAGACTACTAGGGAGATGGAACCACAAACTCCATTCAGAGTTGTATTTAACACATCATGACATACCAAGGTCCCTCACCCAACGTGACCCTCTTTTATTCCTTTCAGCGTGGCACTGATGGAGCTATAAATAAACTGCATTTTAGAGAGCAGTGCTAGCAGTGTTCAGACGTACTAAGTCATGTGGTTCCGTACCCTGCAGCAATGTCAACACAACACTGTCTGTACAGATCTGACAATGGCTTCAATCCTAGATCTACTCGGATGGCCGGGGTCCCCTAGACCAAAGCACTGGTTCCCAAACCTTTTCATGTCAAGGACCCCCAGACTGTGTGTGTGTGTGTGTGTGTGTGTGTGTGTGTGTGTGTGTGTGTGTGTGTGTGTGTGTGTGTGTGTGTGTGTGTGTGTGTGTGTGTGTGTGTGTGTGTGTGTGTGTGTGTGTGTGTGTGTGTGTGTGTGTGTGTGTGCGCGTGCGTGTGGCAATATACAAGCCTGTGACGTGCAGTGAGCTTGGATATCTGCTATTCTTTATGGCCAACATATCAAATATGGATACGGTTCAAATTAGTGTGATGCTGTATTAACCAACACATGTAGCTGGGGACCCTGTGGAACCTCCTGTAACGAGTTACTAGTTACATATTACTGTAATATTATTACTTGTAACTAGTAGTATAAAGAATTAATTAATGATATTACAGAAATAGTAATATAATAACTATTTACGCCAAAACACACTTCGTTACTCCTTACTTTCACTTACAAATGAGCGTTTTTTTGTTCATTCGTTGAGTTATGCATTCATAGTAGATGGCTGTTGCATGGTATGCTAAAATAGATTAATAGAACAGATCTACAAGCTATCAACGGGTAAAAACAGAGATGCATTGTAGCTTGTAGATCTGTTTTTGTTAGCCTGTGCACAGTTATGATGTAGCGTATGCATCTAGGCGACCGTCACATCACACTCACAGTCGCTTCACTTTCTCTCTCGTCTCACCTTCTATTTTGCACATTTCTCTATTCCTCTGTTCTATGACCTCTTTTTCCCCCTCTCTGTATGTATATACTTTGGTCATCCTTCTGTGTCTTGGTTCCTAATCGATCTATTAATACGCCAAGTCTCTGTGTGTACGTACGTCTGTAATCCACGTAACTCAAGAACCGTTCGGGCCACCGACTTCGACACACCGCTCTAGTTCATTAAAATAAATGCGTATATCTTCCTCTGGTTGCACCATATATCGTATTTACCACATTTTCTACACGTAACACATTGTACACACTTTTACTCATATCTTGTTCATTTGGTTTTTGTTATATATTGTGGACATTGTTAGCACAGTCTGCCACACCAACATTTCATTGAACATATTTGTATGCGAGTGTGACAAATAAACAACCCCCTCTCTCTCTCTCCACCACAGGTGTCATTCTTCCTGTTCATTGTGTTCGTGGTGTACACTATGCTGCCCTTCTCAATGCGAGACGCCATCATTGCCAGCATCGTGACCTCCTGCTCTCACACCATTGTGTTGAGTGTCTGCCTGTCTACAACAGCTGACCGCATGGAGCCAGTGGTCTGGCAGGTAAGATCAACAGGTCTTCATCATGACACACAAAAACACGCACACACGCCTTCTGTCATTCACCAAGATTTACAGTTGCACACACACACACTGAAACACAAACTTTACACACACGTGTTGTACAGTACATATCTACATGTATAGTACAAATCCAAAAGCCTCCCCCACGTTTTCAGTACCTTTCATGGATTTCCATCAAATCAGAAGAGTAGCTTTTCTTTTATGAAAGGTTAATGTGCTCTCATCCAGCTCACACAATGAATATCCGGTAATTTTCACAGCACAGCATCGTATTTTTAGCAAACAAACAAATGTGACCTTTCAACTAAAACCAATTTACAGCAGTGGATGAGCGATAGAAATTCTAATATATTTAAAATAAACTCAAGAAAAGGTCACCGTCTTTCCAACGGTATTATTGCTGTTCCTAGAACAAACAGTTGGCATAATGCTACGGAAGCTGACTCTAACCAAAACAGAAAAAGGAAGGACCCTATCAGGAAGCCACCACACCGCTTTAAAATCAATCTGGGTGCATCTGTATATGAGCCCATATACTGTACTGTATGGGCATATACTAAGAACATCAGGGATCTCCATGTACAGACAAAGGACATGGACATAAAAGGGACACAGACAGTCTATGGGTGCAACGGTTGACCTACTATATATTTAACTTGAACCCCAACCTCCATATTGTGGGGAGAAGGTTCACCAAAAATATATGAGTGCTCTTATCTTTGCTCAGACACATATGACGTAAATTCTCCATTCATTGTTAATGGGAATTTAATGTTTATGTAAGACGAAAATAGCCGATTTGCGCGTCCACATGTCACGTAAATTCTCCATTCATTGTCAATTGGAATTTAATGTTTATTGTGTAAGACGAAAATCTACACTAATAGCTGAACTTCTTCAAAAAAGAAGTACGACCGAAAAAGAAGGACAGACAGAATAGAAACGAAATGGTCGATTAGCAAGCTCGCGGCCATAGCGTATCCGTGACCATTGTTTTAGGCCCAGCCATTTTCGGCCACCAGGTGGCACTAGCCACCAGGGGCCGGACCAGGACGGGATGGGCCACCGGGGGCCGGACCAGGACGGGATGGTCATATTAACCGCGTCCTGTGGGAAGGAAGGAGGGAGCGTTTGTGCGTCTTGCAGCCATAAGCCCCGAATGAGCAATTATTTTCCATCGTACTGGTTTTTCAAACGTACTGTAACATATAATTTGTAATATGCTTCAATTACCATGTCTGCCTCATTCATCCACTCTGCTTCCACAATCCACAACAGGGGTAATTTGTTGGCTGAACTGAACATCATTAATCAATTTGATTTGGTTTCCACTACCAAATCAAATTTTTTTGGGCACTACCAGAAGTTTCCCTCTGGTAGTGCCCACCAAACCTTTCTGTAGCCCATTCGTTTGAATTGTGGTTGGTCAGGGTGACATTTGGAGCTATACTGGCATAAGTAAGGAATATTTGGGCCTCATTCACCAACCATTCTTAAGAGGGAATTTGTTTCTAGATCTCCCTCAGGTCCAGCGACGCCGGCCTCGATCTCATCCGCTAAAATGGGGGGGAACATTTTGTATGATGTCCCAACCGGAAATAACATCAAATGTTGCGCAACAGACACTCCCAGCCTGTGGAGCGATGCGGTTTTGATATCAAGAAATCTCTGTCCTTTTATTAATCTCCGTCCTGGGCGACGAGCGTTACTAATTGATAGGACGGAGAACTTCGTTCTTGCCACTAGGGGTGTTAACTGTGATTTGTTCTTGTGTAAGAATAGAATCTATGCACACTCAAGAGCACTCTTAGGGACTGATCGTTATTTATGCACCCTGGCTGGTGCAGATGTGATTTTGTTTTTTATTTTTTCCTTGACCCCCCCCCCTCAGCCTCCAAATATTTTTTCGGGACCCCCCCTCAGAGACTGGAAGAATATATATGACCCCCACCCCCAACCACCATATAACCATGTTTTTTTATATTCACACCAACAGTAGGAGCAGAAAGTACAGTAAAGTGAACGCTGATCGTTTATATAGGTGAATTGCGCCGGCCGTCGGGGGTTCATTTGGTTCCAACGGTTCCATTATGGTCAACACTGATGATATGCCATTGCATTCCTCCAATTAAATTAATCTGGCAACTCCGAAAATAGCAGATGCCGATCTACAAGCTCACAACAACACGCTGAGGACACTTGCCACAGATGCATGCTGGTGCTGGGCACCCCTCGCCTCTGTGCGTCCCTAACCAAGCCAGGATGACGAAAATGAATGAATATGCTAAATAAATGTCACGTTATTCATATAATGCAGTAAATGACATCAGGTACGGACTGCCTCAGAAAATCGCCCTATGGCGTCATTATGTCAAAACCAGGCCTATACTGAAATGTCGTTCAATGGTAGAGAATAGGACTTGCCAGACGCAAGGCTTTGTTATAGGCGACTTGGCACCGCGGCCAAGTACTGTGACGCACACACCAACATTGCAAGGCGCACAGTGCGAAAAGATGCACATAACAGCTGCTTTATAGACCAGCCCTACCTTTTAAATCAATGAGCTTTGGGGTGAGTTCCAGGGGGTCCTGAGTAAAACAAGGAAACGTTAAACCACTTGTTTGGGATAGCTGATCTACAAGATAAATTACTGCCCGTTTTGAGCTTGTAGATCAACTTTTCTCGAAACATTTGGATAAATCTTGAAAAATGGTGAAAATCACATCTTCTTTTATCCCTGTCCCTGGCAGCAAATGTTTTCAGATGGGGGTCTGCAGCAATTGCATCTCAATTTTTAGGGTTCTTGATATGAAAATGTTTTAGAACCACTGCTTTAAAGTTTTCAACGGTTCTGAAAATTTCAATCCAACTGGAACAGACCCAGTTGAGTTGAAGCCCAATATCTACAGACATAATCAAATAATAAACATGTTGTAACTGAGCTCTGGTATATTTTTCCTGTATTTCCTACCACTGTTCTTTAGTATTAGGCTATGTAGTATGTACCACTTCATTGCACTCTGCTGCCATTACTTTGCACATTTGCTTCCATCCCTAGTATGGTTGTACTGACATCTGGGCTGCCTGGGGGAGGATGTGACAAGGTCACTATCAGCGCATCTCCTCCTGTGCATCAGTTCAGCTTGCCAGCCAGCCAGACTGGAATGTAATGTTAGAGGATGTTCCTGATTAAAGGCGGTTTTGTTGACGGGCTGGGGGGAGTTGCAGGGATTTGGATGGCAAGCAAAAGCTAAATCTGACATTTTTGTCATTCACTAATTTTGTTCATCTGTTGTATATTTTGGGCATTGTTTGCTATGGTTTATGACGACAATGTCACTTCATTTTACGGTTTATAGCTAAATTCACTCTTCTTTTCCCATCCATTCAGTCAGTCAGGTGAGGGTGGGGGTTCCCATCAACAGAATATGATGATTACTAAACTAGAGGTAGACAAAACTGGTAGTTTTTTAACTGAGAGAGAAAAAAGGACAGCATAATTTTTAGTTATTCAACGTTGTGTCACACTTTCAGGCAATAAAGTCAAACAAACTGGCAAAACCTGTTCCTTAAAATGTTTTAATATAATAGACAGGTAGCAGTGAGGAAACATTTCACTTTTAGTTGCAGTACATGTTCAAAATAGTACACACCATTAGACAGAGCATGGGAATGCAATTGGATGCTTTAATCCCAGATTTAGGCTATTAAATCCACTTCAACAACAAAAGTCAGGGGAAACGGGAGATATAGCCTAGGTTCCAGGGCAATTTGTTTTCATGTGTAAGTCTTTTTTAAGCCTTCCAACAACTGATGAAGGTTTCACAAGGGGTGTCTTGCATCAAAATCTCTAAGACGGTAATCATATATATTGTGTATGCTCAGTATAATATACTGAGCATTTGTCTCCCTAATGCAACATAACATGTGCACATTATGTGTGCACATTATGTGTGCACATTATGTGTTCACAGGACCACAGCTACTGTATGTTGCATTAGGGAGACAGATTGCTTCCCAGTTGGCAGGCACGGTGTCCAGGAAAGACAGGGCACTGCCAAGGACCGTGAAGCCCTCTAGTAAATATTGGCACTGCCAGCCCTATCCTATCATATCAGTTTTGTTAGCTGCCAACAGTAATGCCATTTTCTTGTTTGCTGTCTATTTGCTAATTGTGGTCAACAGGGCAAATCTCTGTTTGTGGTTATAGAGCCAGGGGTCAACAAGGTATTTTGGCTGTGATATGCCGAGGCTTGTTCTTGTTGTCATACTGGGTGACGTGGTGTCATACTGGGTGAGGATAGTGTCACCTGAGAAATGTTTACACCACAAATAGAATTTAGGAGTTGTAAGAAAATCGATGGGACATCTCTGAATCTGAGTGGGAATAAATTAGAGGGTACCCCCTTTAGCCATGAATGGTTCAAGAGTGTGTGTGTGTGTGTGTGTGTGTGTGTGTGTGTGTGTGTGTGTGTGTGTGTGTGTGTGTGTGTGTGTGTGTGTGTGTGTGTGTGTGTGTGTGTGTGTGTGTGTGTGTGTGTGTGTGTGTGTGTGTGTGTGTCACGACTTGGAATTAATTAGTAAACTTTCTGTAGCTTAATTTGTGGCATTTCCTGGGGTTCAGTGCAGTGAAGCTTCATTTAAAATAGAGCAACTGGTAGCTTAGTTCACTACACCTGCAAGTAGCTTTACAATTTAGGCATTTAGCAGACGCTCTTAATCCAGAGCGATTTACATTAAGCAAGAACAAAAAAGCATGGGAATACATCACATACAAATGCATTTATCATGAAACATGCGTAAGCTAAGAACGTAACTAGAACATATCTATATAATGACACTATACATATAAACTATACATATATGCTATACTATGCTATGACTACATACAATGCAATTATTGTGCTGTCTACATGACATGCTATAAGTCTGTTTCAAATGCTATCTAAGTCTAAAAAGTGCTATCTAAGGGGGGAGGGCAGCTTGCCCAGCACTGGTAGCCAGTGGTGTAAAGTAACAAAGTACAATTACTTCGTTACTGTACTTAAGTACAAGTTTTGAGAATTTGTACTTATATTGAGTATTTTTCTTTTTCTGTACTTTTACTTTATACTTTGTTACATTTACAAGGAAAAAAATCGTACTTTAATCTGCTACATTACAATTGGACACCTTTCGTTACTCGCTACAAATTACAATCTTAATCGCATCGCACGCAATCATTTAACATGCATCTGTGTGATGGCCCTGGGTGACAGGACAGCTTGCCCTCGCAGAGTGGAGTGGGTGGGGCTTAGTGAAGGGCTTAATATGATGTCTGTTTTGCAATGGACCCCTAAATGAATATGTATTTGACTGTGAAATATATTTTCCTAACACAAACATTAAATGCCATTGATAATGAATGGCCAGTTTTACATCTGTTTGATTGATTGATTGATTGAAAAATGTATTCACAGTTTGCAGAATTACAGTACATTTCAAGCACAAACTCAATACAAAGACCGTTACACTTGTTTACAACCACTGTTCGGTTATTTGGCGATGTTATGCCGGGGCTCCGACCAGCCCATGCAATAGGCAGAGTAACAGTGACTAACACGCACAGGGTGAACTAAATGTTCCAATAATAGCTTATATTTGATGAACTCAAACGTGCATTTTATAGGGTTTTTTATTAATTCATGTTAATCATAAACACTTACAATCATACATTCACGCGTTCTGTTCACACTTGCCCCAACACAAGATGATCTCAGTACCCTGGAGCACAGGTTTTGTCCTATTGGTCTGTAGTTCTATCATGCTCTGTCGGTAGGAATTCTTGCTATCATTTAACACTGTCCCAGATCATGGTAAAGCTTAGCTTGTCCTTGTTGACTTTCAGACTTAGTTCAGTGATAAGTGTATCACTAATTATGTGGTTTTAAATCTTCATTATCATAATTAAACGTCATTAATAAATGATCGGGACAAAAGAAACACAAGAACACTTGGTTACAATCTAACATCATATCACATCAATTATGAATAATGCACAATTATATATATTAGCATATGATACATACCGCTGGCATCTGCCTGGTACATGTATCACGTTCGGTGGTATTGGTGAATCTGGTCTATCATTGCTTTTGTCAGTATATTAAAGCAAGCTCTATGACTGATGTCACACCTCCATGCTAACACTTACAGCCAATCAGAAGCCACAGGACCATCCTTCCTGCCCTCTCTCTGAGAGGACAGTTTGGAGATCTGACTTTAGGTTAGATTAAACTGTCAGACTATTATAGGTATTATTATTTAGGCTTTTTACCCATCCGATATATGATTGGTTATTTAGAACACATTACACAATACACAATTGAAAGGAATTAAAGATAGTTACTTCATCCCATTGCATGTGCCCAGCCTAGTGAGCTCAAGTCTCTCCTCTGAGAAGGTGTCATAAATGGCCTGTCTCACAACAGGAAGGTCGTAAACCCCCGAATCCACCGGTCGGTCTGTAGAATGGAATGTGGGGACCTGAAGCTCTCCCACTTTAGAGAGCTGCATATATCTCCAATCAATCTGACCCAATATATAATTTCTCATTATGAGTACAAATCTCGCACACCCATAAATAACAAGACAACCACCTTGTTCAATTCATCAAAATTGTCCCAAGCCACTTTTGACAGGATGACATTTTTTGGACTTAATTTCTTTGTAGGCATTTTGAAAAGCATTTTGTACTTTTTACTTGTACTTTGTACTTGTACTTTATATATATTTATACTTATACTTAAGTACATTTTAAAACCAAGAACTTTTGATACTTAAGTACATTTAATGTGAGCTACTTTTATAATTTTACTTTACTTAAGTAATTTTCTGATTGGTTACTTTTACTTACCGGTAAGTAACTTTCAAGTAGAATAACTGTACTTTTACTTAAGTAAAATATTTTTGTACTTTTTCCACCACTGTGGTAGCCAGAAACACGACTGTTTAGTTAGTAAAACATGCAAACAAACACAAGGTATAGTGCTGTAATCGCACTGTTTTTATCATTAACGCTTCAATCACACTATTGCCATAAGCTGATTGTTATCCCAGTACTCATGGTGTTAGTGTGCATGTAAACACAATGTTTAGTGTGAATTTAGTTGTGCCTTGTCTGATTTTTTTGTTGCAGTCATTAGTCATACATGGATATTAAGCTCTGTCTCTCGGGGGGTGGGGGGGCTATCACCTTACACATGCATAGTACAGTATGCTGTTCGCTGACAACTCTGCACTATCCTCGGGCTATCTCACGAAAGCAGAATTAACTAATGCAGGATTTAAGCCAAAACCAGGCATGTTAAAGCCTGGTCCATACAGCCTGGTTTATTCCGTTCCACTAAAGCCAAGTGAGGCTGAGAATGGGCGGATTTGTCGATCCAAGATCATAAAGCCTGGCTGAATGAACGTGCACGTTTTTCCTCAGTAGATGCATAGTGGAGGAGCTTAGAGATATTTTGCGCTAATTGGTCTAAAGGTGCCACATTTTGCACAGATGGTGCATGAAATGTTGTAGAGCAATTGGTAACATTTAGTAAAGTATTCACTTTTACAAAAATAAATGAATAAATAAACGGGATGTAGGCCACTTGCACCCCAGCAAACCTATTCTCGGGGAACATTCACCAGAGGTAGCTGATCTACAAGTTCACACAAGCTGTCATGATGAGGTAGTGCAGCCATTTGATTTTGTATATAGGCCAGGGCTTAAGTAATCCGTTAATGGCAATGTGTAAGGCATCATAAACACATAATAATTGAATAAGTGTAGGAAAATAAAGATAACTCTGCTTTCATGAAACCGATTCATCGCTCATCCTGGATATATTAAACCAGGATATCTGATAAATCCTGGCTTTCCAGGTTTCGTGAAATAGGCCTCGGTCTCGCGAAAGGACAAAATGCAGGTTTAGGAAACTCAGTTCCGAACTCACCAAATTCCGTACTTGGCTTACCGATAACAAACTGTCACTACACCTTGGTAAAACAGAATCCATTGGTTTGTGGTCCAAACATTATCTCTGTAAGGTAAATGTAATTGATTTCAAGGTCAGTGTTGATGTTGATGCCATCTCCAGTAAAGAAGAGGTTACAGACCGGTATTTGGGGTGTATTCCTTACAACAGACAGGTGAAAGCATGGCAACAAAGGTGATCAAAAAAGTAAATCAAAGAACAAGATTTTGGGGCAGAATTTCCTCTTTTGTCAACAGAACTCTTGCCAGAGCCCTCATTCAATGCCACTTGAATGCGTTCAACCCCTGGTTTTCCAACATCTCAATGTCACTAAAGATTTCAAACCTCCCGAAACAAACAAATTCGACTACTTCTCGGCCTAGGGCTCAGGGTGGAAGACAGGGTTAAGCAATATTGAAAATGAGATTGACATCCAAATAGTGAATGAGGCTTTGCCCTCAATGCCTCTTAATTACTCAAATATCGAGTGCAACACCCACAACCACAAAACTAGAGGGAGCGACAACAACGTTCTGGTACCACTCGCCTATAAATTCTCCTAATACAGCACGTCCTGGCCTCTGAAGAGAACTGCCTTTTTACTTCATTTGAATCCAGGCGAGATTGTATCCAATTATCTGACAATGACTCACTTTAACACATGTACTGTAGATAGTTAGGTGCTGCATCTCATTATGGAGTACTGTTTGTCCCATGGGAACTGAGCAGATCAAATGACATGCACTCTCTGGTTTGTGGCAGTAATGAGGAGATGTTCGGTGTTACTATGTACCTCAGCCACACAGAGAAAGTCGCATGCACATCCACAGGCGTGTACTGAAGTCATAGAATTGCACATCTTCTTACAGTAATTGCACAGAATCTTTGTATGCTGTACTGTATGTGTGTTTGTAATCCACGTATCTCAATAACCATTCGACTGACCGACTTTTGGCACATGGGCAAGTTGTGTGCACTGCGCAGAGTCAGAGAACTGCCAGAAAAGACTGTCCGTGGCACAAATGAGCCAGTTGATTGCCTTGGCAACCCCAACCAAGCTTAATTTGCCAATTTCCCAGACCTGGAATTTGATTACTTAGTCAGTCCACTTTCCACAGTCAGTTTACACTCTTCAGACATGGTTTACGACTGGACAAGGGCAAGTCCTATATGCCCGTATACTGTCTGATAACATCAGGGACATCCATATACAGTATGAGCATAAAAGGGACAAGGCCCCCCATATGCCCATATATGGGCATGACCATATATGGCCATATACTGATAACATCAGGGATACCCATATGAGCATTTATATGATCATCGTTCCGACCATATGCCCTGATAACACCAGGAAACCGTAGCCAGTAGCCTGGGGTCCGATTGATGCATACTCTGGTACGGAACACTGCAATGTGAAAGCCATCCACACCAAAAGAAGGAAGTGGACTGCTAATCATATTTTGTTATAAGCAAGGTAAAATAATGTGTCACTATAATTACATTTTTATCACATTAGTGACCCATTCATTTACCTTAGTTGTACCTTCTGATAGTTCTGCTTGAATGTTGACATGAAATAAAAATCCTGCTAGTGTTTGAGTAGCATGAGCATGAAAAAACAAAAACTGAGCCACATAAGAACCCATACAGTTGAATGAAGTGTACTCGGGTACACAATAATCTGAGCCAATGTGAGAGAAATCGTACTCAGGAACCCTTTGAATCAATCAGACCGAGATCTGGTGTAGAGGGGAAAAAGAGAAGATCAAGTACAGACTACAGAGCCAAAAGTAAATTTCACAAAGTAGGCTATTGAGGGTTTAACCCATTTTGAGTGGGAACCCCTTTTGGTGGTTACATACTGTACATTATGTTATAATTTAGCTATTGAAAAATAGCAGATCTACAAGCTCATAGCGCGCCACCGAGTGGCGCGCTATGAACTTGTAGGTCTGCTATTTTTGAAAAATCGTTAAAATGTGCCTCAAATCTTTCAGAAAATTGTCATGATTTAGAAAACTTTTTTTTAATTATTTCGACGTCAGGCCTGAATGGGTGGTTAAATGTCTGATAACACTGATTAACATGAATCCAACATATTAATAGAAAATATAATGTGTGTAGACAAACAACATTCATATACGCAGCACACTGATGTCAAAATGTTGAAGACCCGTGCTACAGAGTTAAATTAACATTGAGGAGTTTACAGTGTGATGATGCAAATGAAAGCATGATTGCTACAGTATCATCTTCAGTCCCAGTGCGTCAGACGCACACTCTGGCTCTGTGACATACTAGTGTGACATTGGGGTCAGTCTGATGCAAGCTAACAGCTAATGCACAAAGGCATCTAAGTAATCTACCACTGCTCATGTTCCGTAGCCTAATTTGATCTACTCCTTGAGATTAGCCCTTGAAATTACATTTCGTTACAGTCCAGATGTGATCATAAGCCATTTTCTGTGTGTGTTACTGTAGCATTGAGCCAGAAGGTAGAGAAAGTCATTGAGCTTTTGTATGCTTTTGTGTTGCATTCTAAGAGGTGACATGGATAAAACAACACAATACATGCATACAGTTGGGTGCCACCGATATTGTCCCTTATCATTTGACCCATTTAGGCCTGACCTCAAAATTTAAAAAAATCCTTCTAAATCCTCCAGTTTTCTGAAATAAATATTTTCACGATTTTTCAAAAATAGCAGACCTACAAGCTCGTAGCGCGCCACTCGGTGGCGCGCTATGAGCTTGTAGATCTGCTATTTTTCAATAGCTAAATTATAACATAATGTTTAAAACACCAAAAGGGGTTCCCGCCCAAAATGGGTTAACTGTCCTTTTGCGCAGATCACGCAAACCTCAGCAAAAAGAAAAGGACAATATCGATGGCCTCCAACTGTACATATACAGTACATACTAGTGATGTGCGGGCCAACCCGTAGCTCGCAGGTCCCACGGGTTGAACCGCGGGGCGTGCGGAGTGCGGACGAGTCAAGATTTCAGAGCAATTATCGCGGGGCGGGCGAGGAAATGCTGCACAGATTATTGGTTAAATTGTTGGGAAAATGGCCCAGTCAGTCCCTACTCCCCTTGTACAAAACTCTGATGCTGGCCTTCAAAGCAACCAAAGGTATGGCACCCCCATATCTTCAAAGTCTGATCGGACCCTACAAACCCTCCCGCACGCTCAGATCAGCCAACGCAGGGAAGCTGGAAGAGCATTAACTAAAAACGCCGGGACAACGCTCCACACGTCCCAAACTTTCGCTATAGTCTGAAAACCCACCTCTTCAGACTCCATCTTAGCCGGTAGCAATTGCCCTAGCCTTGACGACCCTACAGGCGTACTTATGTAGGCATAATTTAGATCAGGGGTTCTCAACATGGGGGTCGCGACCCCTCGGGGGGTCCCACATTTATTTTGGGGGATCCCCAAATTATATATATATGCAACTGAATGGCTGGAAAATGGAAATTTAGAGTTTAAAAAAATGAACTAGTTCAGTTCATAGTTCATAATTCAACATTTTGAACTAAATTTCATGGTTCCAAAAAATGAACTATTTTAGTTATTTTTCATTCTTTTTTCTTTTTTTTCAAAATGATTGCCACAGCCCATAGCCTTGGACCGCAAACTCCAAACCTTGGACCCCCACAACTCTGTGTGGGTCCGACGAGCCGCCCCGTATCCGAAACGGTCAAGAAATGACAGAGTTACCCAGGGACCCCCACACGGTATATTGGCACATACTGTATATATTTACATTCAATAGAAGGGAGGATTTTCTGATCCCCAAAGCTTTTCATCTCTATCCGAGTGGATCTATTTAGTTGGGTAGTTCAAAACCAAAACCAGGATTGGGATCACTTTGATATGCGATCAGATCAGAGAGTAGTTCAAAACAAACACATTAGATTAGGACCAGGGGATTGGGATCAGTTTGATCTAAAAAAGGTTGGATTAAAAAACTGCTAATCAGTATCTGGGTATATTAAAAAATAATAATCTGGGACTGGGTCAGGGTGATCCTATCCTGAATTGCTTTGAAATGCGTGGACAAAATGCTCTGGATTGTCTGGTCCTGGAACACAAAACAGGATTTCAAAATCTGACACGGTCAGATAGGGATTCAAAGTTTTGAACTCCTAGGCCCAGGACTTTCACCCAGTATGGTTGCACAGGTGGCTTTGATGAGCGCACAGGGACAACTGGTAGGGTTTAAGAGTCTTGCTCAGATACACTTCAAAATGTACACTGGCCAAGGGTCAAACCACTGAACTTCCCATTCCCAGACAGACAGTCTCTCAACCCACTCGCCTGTGTTCTTCTTAAGTGCAGGTGTGTGTGCTTGTGTCAACCCATGTGTTGGTTGCATGTGTGTGTACTGTACCTGTATATGCCATGTTTTTGTCTTTGGCTCTGTCAGTTTGTCAGTGGCTTTAAAAGCCTCTGAGTACTAGTCGCAGCCCCCCCCCCCCCCCCCCCCCCCCCTCCCCCTCACGTCATCAACTCCTTGAAAGATAAGAGGAGAGAGAGAGAGGACTCCAATGTGTTACAGGATGATCAAATGCACTAGATGTGTTCATCGTACGACACTGTTGAGCACTGAAAATAGCTCATCTACAAGCTCCAAACTATTTCATCTTGCGATGTGATACGTGAGCTTTTAAATCTAATCCAAACTAACAACTACAGTATATTACTCAATCATTAATATAACAAATAAAAGATTAGGTGTTAAAAAGTGTGTGTGTGTGTGTGTGTGTGTGTGTGTGTGTGTGTGTGTGTGTGTGTGTGTGTGTGTGTGTGTGTGTGTGTGTGTGTGTGTGTGTGTGTGTGTGTGTGTGTGTGTGTGTGTGTGTGTGTGTGTGTGTGTGTGCGCACACGTGTATGCATTTGTGTGTGTGTCCATAAGGAGAGAGATCACACAAGAATACAATTATTATACAGAATACAGAATATGCACTAATGTGTGGAAACATTTGAAAACCACTGCTCTAGTGGGTCTATTTATAGCAAGTAACGAGGAGCTGTTGATAGATTAAACCACTCAAACACTACAGTATAGACTGCTCAATCAACTTGATAGCTTACGTCCTCTGAGGCTATTTTTGTCTTTTATAGCTCATTGTTGTTAGGTTGCTCAAGGCCTTTGAATCCAAAGACTGTAGTCCATCATATTTAAAACATTTCTAAACCTTTTCCGTTTCCAACCCCAGAACTTTTAAATTGCAAGATTGGGAATCAAGGCTGAATTAAAATTATTGTCTTCCCCCATATGCATATTCATCCATTTTTGGCCTCGAACTATTATATTTTATTTATAATGCTGATTCATTCACCAACATTATTTTCTACCTCTGCTGTACCTGCACAAAACTGGCCAGTGCTTATTGTTTCCTCCTCTCACAATAGGATGTTGTTTACAAGTAAAAGTCTTGCCATCAAAATGTACTTAGAGTCTAACATAAAGCAGGCTAGTCTACAATATTTGCTTCTGAGGTGTAGTAAGGTAGAAGTAATAGTATTGAAAATTTGAAATACTCCAGTAGTCCACCTAAAATGTATACACGTAATATTCTAATATTCTTAAATACTTTCCACCATTGGTTAGGAACACTACTGGTTGACACTGCATAGTCTGATTGAATGAGTCATACTGTAGGCAATTTTCAAGTAGAGCAATGAAAGCCATTATACAAAATAGTTCATTATTGACCAATATTGCTGACAGCACTCCAACAACAACAAACCTGGGCTCTCATCATGTTCATTTATAATTATTGCTTGCACACACTGGTGGAGTCTATTATGTATATAATTAAAACATGAATACATATTGAGTTCTCACACAAAAGCATACTTTAATTCACACACACACGCACGCACGCACGCACGCACCCATGCACGCACACGCGCGTGCACACACGCACAGTTAAATGTTTCGAATCCCGACTATTTAAAATCCAAACAATAACACAATTAATTCCTTGTGTGTTGATATACACGATATGCAAGGCTTTATGGCACAATAATAGTCACACAGTAAAGATACCGTATTGATTGAGTCATCATCATTACCAAGTAGAGGAAAGATTGGCAAAGTAATCATGGATAATTGTCAAATATTGCTGACAGCAACAATAAACCTGCTCTTCATCTAAATCGCTGTTATTTAAAATTATTATTTGCACACTCTGATGGTACACAAACACAAGGGATATTTCACTTTCAAATAAAATAAACCTTAAAAAATATATAAATGAAAAAGGTTGAAGACAAAACACGGCCCCCTCACGTATTAGATTAGAAGGACAATATCAGTCACTAGAACCAAGGACGGTTGTTTTCAATGAATAACCCTAACCCTAACCCTATCATGGTTAAAATGGAGTTTTAAATTACAAATATGGTTGAAAGTGAAATAACCCTTTAACAAAATGATCACGTGAAAACATACACTTGAACGAACGAACGCACGCTCACTCACACGCACACAAGCACGCACACACACACACACACACACACACACACACACACACACACACACACACACACACACACACACACACACACACGTACGCATGCACACACGCAAAAATAATTTTAAATAACTTAAAATAATTTCAATTTACCTCGAATGCACTGTACGGCACATTAATTAAAAAACTTTCAGATGTTCTCAGCAGCTTGAAGGTACTGTAATCACATAAGATATGGAAATGTAAGCCATAAAAACTGGTGCACCCTTGTACATTATTCCAGTGTGCCTACATACTGCACAGGAAGTCTTAAGTGGGAGGGAGACATGCTGATATCAGTATGTCCATTTTGTCCAGTCCATTTAACTTTACACTGCTGGCTCACTGGTCTCAGTACACCAGCTTGTTTAATGAACAGTGAATGGGTGATATGCGATATAGGTATAGTTATATTGGTCATAGAATAACAGCTTGTTCATGTTTTGCATTGTGCTGCTATTCTGTTCCTCCATAGGCTACATTGGTCAGCAGTGCAAATGCATGGGACACTGGGGATTTCAGGGACATGGATTCTGCATTACTATCACTGCAATATTTGTTGTGTTTTGTTGTCGGGTGTTTTAAGAATACCCTTGGCTAGTAGTCAAACGTTCCCAAATGGGTTAACCATTTGAAAGAAGTGACAAACCTTGCTTACTGTCTTACTGATTGACAGCACATGATGTATCTCTTCCATTCTCAAACAGCATGTTTGTGTGACAATATAATCCCCCATAATTTCATTTCCATGCTTTATTGTATGATTCATCAAACATGCATAAGAGAGTGAGGAAGGTTTAAAAACAATAGTTTCTCTGGCGCAGTCCCACATCATTAATTCATTATAGTACTCAGGCTCGATTATGTAGCTAGAGCCATGAGAATTCCACACAGACACTCTCTATGCCCCAGGCACACACCAAGTATTAGCCCCTTTATTCAGGAGCTGTGATGCGACGTTTCACATTTGAATCTAAATGCAAAATGCAACCTTTGCTAATTTCTATATTTCATAGATTCAATATTTTATTCCATTTGCATATCTCTGTCTAGCTTTTTAGATGAAAGTGCATAACCAAAATGTCATGCCTTTGAGATTGAGCTGTCCAAGCTCAAATAGGAATTATGTTGGAAGAATTCTTGTCCTTATAAATAACATTTATTTTACCTCATTGCCAATTACCTCATTGCCAATACTGCCATATGTTATTCTTGTCCTTATAAATAATATTTATTTTACCTCATTGCCAATGCTGCAATATGTTTTGTGTTCATGCAAATCTGTATTTCCTTAACATTAAACATTTTCAGCCATAATTCTTTGACAGGGATAGACCTGAAAGCAAATATTCCACGTACGTAATGTTTTAGCAGATCAGATACGCAGACACAGAGAACAAGGCGGTGAAATTCCCAAAAGGCTTTACTGGAGAGCAAGGTACTGTAGTCATACACAAGGAGTATATTGAAACATACAGAACATATTCTAGTGATTGAGAGGCAAGCCGGAAGTTTTTTTTAATGCATGAGAGCCAGGTTTTCCGATCTCTTGTTTTTCAGAGCACACACTATTATTTTGTTGAGGTCTCTAAAGAGCACAGTTGACTATATGTGGATGAACAAATGTGGATGAACAAAGACAATCTGGCAGTGGCAGAGATACCGGGAAAACATGAGTAGCCTATACAGTGCTGTCTGGTAGCAGGGCATGAGTACCCTATACAGTGCTGTCTGGTAGCAGGACATGAGTACCCTATACAGTGCTGTCTGGTAGCAGGGCATGAGTACCCTATACAGTGCTGTCTGGTAGCAGGGCATGAGTACCCTATACAGTGCTGTCTGGTAGCAGGGCATGTGAGTAATTGGGAGCAGGTCTGGATGGTCAGGGGAGTGGAAGACACAAGGGCAGACTGAGATGGGAGTAGTGCAAAACATTCAGGCTACAAAATAAAACAGGAAACGCATCAAATAAAACAGGGCACACAGCCTGTGTTGATAACGGGATTAAAACAAAATTCAACATTCCTGTGAGATCTCGGACAACTGCCTCTTTTGGCACATATGGCCAGAGTGGGGCTTAAGCTCTTCAGTTCAGATAATCCTGAAATCCACCATAATAGCTCTCAGCCCTTCTCTGCCAAATTCACCTTCCACATGCAAGAATGGACGAATGTTTCACATAATTAAGTTCTCTTGTCTGACTATTAAAATGGTCTAACTCCCATGACTTATGCAGTATGTGTACTAGTCTATACAGCAATTTGAAGGGTGTCTTGTATTCTATAGTGAAGTAATGTACCTCTACAGCTCTGTTAATAGTATTTTCTATTTCTATATTTCTACCACTCAGAGAGCAAAAGGAACAATGCATTTCTTTTAAAGGGGAATAGCACTCATTTTCAACATTGAACTGTCATTCATTTACCACAGAGCTGTTGTGTTAGCCTAGAACTTGCGGTCATGTGATCAGTGACATAGACTCTTTACCTTCCCTACGTATATGGCACTGATCACATAACCTCAAGTAATAACTGTGTTAATATTACTGTAAACAGTGTAAAATCTGACCCTTAAAAATGTAAGGGTTAGTTGAATTAAACTATTAGTTTCTTATTTTGTGTATTTCCTTAAACGTCTTTTATTTTCACTGACATTAAATTTAATTTAATTACACAATTCCTTGTATTGGAACATTATATAAAAGTCCTGTAAATTTGAGGGCTGTTGTGGTCCATGTGACCACATTACAATTTACAATTTAGGCATTTAGCAGACGCTCTTAATCCAGAGCGACTTACATTAAGCAAGAACAAAAAGCATGGGAATACATCACATATGTAAAATGCATTTATCGCGAAACATGCGTAAGCTAAGAACGTGACTAGAACATATCTATATAATGACACTATACATATAAACTATAACTAGAACATATCTATATAATGACACTATACATATAAACTATAAACTATACATATATGCTATACTATGCTGTACATATATACTATGAAGTGCTATGACTACATACAATGCACTTATTGTGCTGTCTACATGACATGCTATAAGTCTGTTTCAAATGCTATATAAGTCTAAGAAGTGCTGTCTAAGGGGGGTAGGGTAAGTGCTATGGGCCATGATGGAGTCTGAAAAGGTGGGTTTTCAGACTACGGCGGAAGATCGGGAGTGATGCTGCAGTTCTGATTCCACAAAGTTGTGCAGAGGTTAAATCTGTTACTAGAATAAAACAACTGTAGTTTCTCAACACAACTTTATTGTCGGCACTCCGCCGACAATATTCCTTTCAAAGTCACAATCCTAAGTACTTTCAGTAAGTTGCCACTGTCCTTCACTAAAGGCCTTCAGTAACTGAAGAGGTGAAGCCCCCTTTTTTGTAACGCAGTCTGCAAGTTATTCTTTTGTTTTGTACCAAAGGATCCGCTCAACCTTTTTGGTGTGGATGAGCTCTTTGATGCTGCTGATTTTTTCAGTGACTGACTTTGTGGACTTAAGTGCATCAGCCAGTGAATGATTATCCGTGACACAGGTTATTGGCGCAGCATGAGCAATATCACCAGCAGTCAGTTCAGAGAAGAGTGTAGACAGAAAGATAGCATTATCAATCCTCTGACATTGCCAGTGTTTCACCTGCAAGAGTGCTACGTACAATCCTCTTGACTCTCCTAGACTGTTTTTTTTACCTTCATCAGAGTGGAGAATATAAGTATAAATCAAGTTGAGCAAAGCCACTCTTCTCTGCCCCTCTCTCTAACAGACACAGTTAATGATCGCTTGTTAAGTGCCTGCCAGACAGACTTGTATATCAAGTACTTCATACCAGCCCCTTATGAAACTACTTCTCCCCAAATCCAAATGGATTTAATTTTCCATCCTGAATGGCAGTAACTAGCATATAATAAGAACTGAGAAGATTATAAAACTGTAACCATCAAAGCATGCACTTTCTGGTCACTTTCTGGCATCCTTTGAACAGTTGCACTTTTTATGCTTGATCTTTTTATGCTGACATCTGGTCTGCTCTGTCTTGCAACCCAGAGGATTTGAGTTCATCTCTCTCTTTCTCACAGAGGCGAGTCCTGTTCCACAGCCCGCGAAGGATCGATATGTGCAGGGCTACAAATGTATGTAGTTCTCCTGGTGTATTTGTACTTTTCTGTTCACAGTGACAAAGTCTATTCCCACAAGTCTATTCCCAAGTTTTCATGTTCCTCACGTCCGATTTGTAATTCAGATCTGAGCTGTGGTATCACTGGTGGAGAAGCTTTGTGTGCCTCCCCATATGAAGTCATCCACATGGCAGGCTAGAACTCCACACACAGCACAGTCCTTATCTAGCCAGTAGAATGTTTCCTCCTGTCCGCCAGTCCATAGACACACTTTTTTTAGGTTCCATAATGTGCCTTCACTCTCAGCCTCAGGTAGGAGGCCTGATGTAAACATCACGTGACAGTGTCATTCCCTGCAAAAATGCAGATTTTATGTCCATTGAATAAGGTGTCCACTGTCTTTGACAAATCACTGCCACAAGTAGTCAGAGGGACTCTGTAGCACTTGTGGGGGAGTCCTTTTGCAAATCTGACACTTGTAACTCCTCAAAACCTCTAGCCACGAGGCGTGCTTTTGGTACTGGTCCAGTGAGTGACTCTTTAAGAGTACACACCCACCTAGTAGAAACACATTTTTGCCCCGCATCTTTAACTTCCTCTAACACATTGTTATCTTTCCAGCTCTTTATCTCAACATGTTTTGCAAAGTCAAATGACACATCCTTTGTTAATCCATCATTACATACATTTGGCACATAATTTGTTACTACCTAAAATTATCAACTTTCGACATGCCAGCTGCATCTGTGGTGCCTGCAACATTAGTGGGTTCAATATAAAGAAAATTATACCAGTCTTTGTATTTGCCCATAGCTTTTCCTGTACGCCCCAAAATCTTAGCTGTGTATAAAACACCTCTGTCTTTGTATTTCACAATTTGTCCTGTTTTCAGACTCACAATCTGAGAACAGGTCTCAGACTGACACCTGTTCTCTGCTCTGTACCATGTGTATCTGTATTGTCAGCCGTGTGTTCTGTCTCATTTTGTATTCCATCTGCCATTTCTGTTGGCTCCGGTTGTGGTTCTGTTGGTCTCTGTCCCTGTATGACCTCTAGGTCACTGTCAGCCATGTCCTGTCCTTGCTCCACGTTTGTGTCATTTTCGGAATGATCTTTTGTAATCCATTGATCCATATTTTCTGTGTTCACTTTCCTCAATCTGAGCCGATGCACTCTAACACATGTTCCTCCATGTCTGACTTTGGTGTAGGTTTGCTGTACTTTTGTCATATTTCACATTCACACATTCAGCATCATTGTTGCCTGAGCTTTTTACTTTAAAGCAACTGTAGTTTCTCAACACGACTTTATTGTCGGCACTCCGCCAATCTCCAAATCTATTGCTCAATTATTTCCGAAGTGTCCAAAACCAATGGTGGGAAATGGAACCACTAGCACATGGTGTTCTTTCCTTGAGTCTGTACAAAATGCATAGCTCGTCATATTTGATGGATCTTCCTTGTCCCATGTGATTTTATATATTTTTCCAGTTCGTGATCTGTAACTTTTACCTATTTATGAGGGATGAGCTAAGAAAATAAACCTGGTTTAGCTTCTAGATGAACGGGAGTGTTGGTGAGCCGGCGGGCATCTACCTCCATAGTTAGACCTCAAGGCTAGAAAAGTGTGCTCCTCGGAGTGCAGATCTCCACCAGGTCTTGATGTCTACCCAGGGCCATGATAGCGCAACTGTTCCGGTTGTGTCGCCCCCTCTATGGGCAAATGATCCAAGGGATCCAGGGAAAACTTTTATTCTTTAATTGGGCGACACAGTTCAAGAGTTTTAAGCCAAAATGATAAGCGGTTTGTTATACTATGTCTGCAACCGTCTGTTGTGTGATTCAGGTCCATAACTGTGCACAGGCTGTGCAGGCTAACAAAAAACAGATCTACAAGCTACAACGCATCTCTGTTTTTACCCGTTGATAGCTTGTAGATCTGTTCTATTTTTACATGCCATGCAACAGCCATCTACTATAAGTGCATAACTGAACGAATGAACAAAAACAAATTACGCTCATTTGTAAGTGAAAGTAAGGAGTAACGAAGCGTGTTTTGGTGGAGTAAATAGTTATTATATTACTATTTCTGCAGAGTAATTCGTTATACTACTCGTTACTGGAAAAAGTTATAATATTACAGTAATATGTAACTAGTAACTCGTTACTGCCCAACACATAAGACGTGTCTATACTTATTTATCGTCTTGTTTAAAAAAAAAAAAATTAACACATGGATTGAACTACATGTCCTCAGTTCCTTGTCACAGCATTTCCAGAGACTTACCCCTTTCACAGATACACAGTGTTGCTTTGTATTTGTTCTTGCAAAAGTTGTATCAAACATGCCACCATTTCTAAGTTCATATTTGGTTTCTTTTGTCTCGAAAAGCTTTTGAAGACATTATGGAAGTAGCTTGTTGTGGGCTTTGTACAGAATCAACAGGGTTTGCAGATTGACTAGATCCCAGAATTGTAGTGCATGAGATCTATAAATAGGGCATTGGTAGGCTCATGGTACTCGGCTCTCTTAATTATTCGTATAACTCTTTTCTGTAGGATAAAAATCGGATTGACGTTCGTCTCTTCCAGATTTTTTCCATGACAAAATAAATTAGTGGCATCCGCAAATAAGACATCATTTAGAAGGTTAAAGGTATATTCAGTGATTTCACTTAATTCAAATATCACTTATTTTTTCTTATTTTTTGGATAATCCTCCCTGCTATAAAGTGTACTGACCATATAAGGAGTTCCTCCCTGTCCCCAGTGAGCCCCTGGGGTAAAAAAACCCTAGTTTCGGTTTGGGCTTTGGGTGGCAAAGCCTTCATCCAATCAGGATGAGAGGGGCCTTCCTCCAATCATGATCGAGTGGGGCGGGCCTTGGTGCATGTGCTGTTGGTCTGTTGTACTTCCCCCACTGTAGAGCGTGTGCATGTGCACATCTTGTTACCGGGTGGACCGGGTTCTTTTCCAAATCACCCAAATCACTGAATGCTCCTTTAAATGAGGAGTTTAGGAACCCAAAACTGATCCTTGAGGAACTCCACACTTTACTTTTTGTTTATCTGATTTTACATTGTTTAATTGTACAAATTGATCTCTGTCTACAAGGTAACGTTTTAACCAGGAATGTGCAGTCCCTCTAATACCGTAATACTCCAATCTTTTAACAATATTTCATGGTGAATCGTGTCAAAGGCTTTCTTAAGGTCTATGAAGACACCAGCTGTAAATTCCTTATTATCGATGGCATTGGAAATCTGTTCTGTCAGATTCATGACTACCATTGAGGTGGACCGATTTGTTCTAAAGCCATACTGTTGATCACACAATAAGTTATGTTTCTCAATGAAATTGTCAAGTCTGTGTACAAATAGTTTTTCTAAAAATGTTAGAGAACTGCGGAAGCAGGGAAATGGGTCTGTAGTTTGTAAATGATTGTCTGTCACCATTTGTATATATTGGAATAACCTTTGCCATTTTCATACTGTTGGGGAATACACCTGTTTGGAAGGATTGGTTACATATATAAGTCAACGGTTTAACAATACCTTTATGATATTTTTTACTAGTGTCATGTCAATACCCATGCAGTCTGTGGACGTTTTGTTTAAAAAAAAAAATCACAATCTCAATGATTTCATTTTCCTCAACTCTCCTGATGAAAATGGAGTGGAGATTATTTTTCATTGTATCACCAATTTTCAGCTTCTCATTTCCCTGCTCTGCAATTTCATTAGCTACGTAGGTTATTACCAACGTTCACAAAGAAGTTATTGAATTAATTTGCTATGTCTATAGTTTTGTTAATAATTGTATTGTTATCTTTAACAAAATAGTTTGGTATCTCTACTTTTCCAGCACCATTTTGTATTATGTTGTTTAATACTTTCCATATACCCTAGGAAGTGACACATATCGCAGTGTGTAGGGTTACAGTGTTTGCATTGGGAATGCTAATTAGTGGCAGACAGTTGTGACTGTCCATCTTCTAGACAAAATGTGAGTAAAATAGTGAGAAAGTAAGCTTTATGTATTTGTGTGTGTGTGTGTGTGTGTGTGTGTGTGTGTGTGTGTGTGTGTGTGTGTGTGTGTGTGTGTGTGTGTGTGTGTGTGTGTGTGTGTGTGTGTGTGTGTGTGTGTGTGTGTGTGTGTGTGTGTGTGGTTACTTAAGTGGTACACAGTTACACACATGCAAACAGGTGCATGTGGAAGCACACGCTGTCAGGTGGAAACCTCATATGTCCCATCGTTACTTTTCAGGATTCCAAGTTAGAAATAGCAAAAACAGCCAATCTCTACAAGCTCTACAAGATCTATTGGGCTATTTTTGCTACTTTTGTCTGACACTGTAGTTAATATGATGAAGTAGGGCAGTCATTTACAAAGAAATAAAAGTGAAATGATGCAGACATGAGCTTTCTGCATGACGCCAACGATACATATACTGTAGGAACATACTGTATGCACAGAGAAAGACAAACATAAGCATGCACACATGCACAAGGAAGGCAAACACAACATTAATGAAGCTGTGTGAAAGGCAAACGAGCGGCGGAAAGGAGATGGTGAGCGGCGCGCGAGGAGCTGTTAATTCAGTGGAAGCTATTCATAGAGTTGGTAAATGGCTCTTTGAGGACTATTGCAGGATGATTGAATGGACTCTAATTATCTGTTTATTAATTAATACTTGATCACTAACGTCTCGAAACCAGAGTGAGTGTCCTTGAGATAAAGCCTTTGCCATACTGGTAGCATTTGAGGGTCATCCTTGGCTGGAGATAAATGCTGTTTAGTGTTTACCCATTCCTATTACCGTTAATGGTAATCCATGGTAATCCATTACAAACAATACTGTACGTGTTTTGAATTGCTGATGATGCAAATGCTTGTCAATGTGTAGTTAATGTTGAATGAAATTAAATGTATTTTTCATATTTTGTCACATTTACTCCAATCTGGGAACCCATCTGCAATTTATTTTATCTGTCTTGAGAGATTACATTTACTCACACTTCCTGTTTAATTGCTGTCACAATTTACATAATGCACTCTAGTTTAATTATATGAATGCACAGACTATATATATTTTTTCCTTTATATCCCTATCAAAATCATAAAGATGATTATATTAAATTAAGCACAAGTACATTACGGTTATACTGGAGCCCTATAAGGGCTGCAGCCTTAGATCCTCAGGTAAGGCTTTCTTTGTTGCTCCTAAAACCGCCTCTCGGGGTGATCGGGCTTACAGTTGGGTGCCACCGATATTGTCCCTTATCATTTGACCCATTTAGGGTCAAAATTTTTAAAAATCCTTCTAAATCCTCCAGTTTTCTGAAATAAATATTTACGCGATTTAAAAAAAATAGCAGACCTACAAGCTCGTAGCGCGCCACTCGGTGGCGCGCTATGAGCTTGTAGATCTGCTATTTTTCAATAGCTAAATTATAACATAATGTTTAAAACACCAAAAGGGGTTCCCGCCCAAAATGGGTTAACTGTCCTTTTGCGCAGATCACGCAAACCTCAGCAAAAAGAAAAGGACAATATCGATGGCCTCCAACTGTATGCGGCCCTGGCCCCTAGGAGGGCCCTAGGCTTTGGAACCCTGATGATCCAAAGACTAGCACAACCAGTGCTCTCCTTCAAATCTATTCTGAGTTAAATGATTCTCTTACTATTTGCCTTTTTCACCTCTAATTGTCAAATTCTTTATTCTGTTGATTTAATATGTTGTTTTTATTGCTTGGTTGTTTTCTGATTTTAGCACGTTCTGTAAAGCACAACTTTGTTTAGAAAAGTGCTATAAAAAATAAATTGATCATCATTATCATTACAACCTTAATGTTGGTCAAGAACATGTTTAGGTAAAACAAATCCATATTTTTGTCTTATTTATTTTCCTAACAGATTTTGGCGAATGTTATCATTTTCATCTGCGGAAATATGGCAGGGGCATACCACAAACACCTGATGGAGTTGGCATTGAAGCAGACCTACCAGGACACATGCAACTGCATCAAGTCGCCCATTAAACTGGAGTTTGAGAAACGCCAACAGGTATGATATTCACAGAGTCTAGCATCCAGTGAGTGACCAGTGAGTGCGGGTCCATTTGGTCCCATATCTGTATTGGTCCATTTGGTTCCTTTTACACAGTCTCTGATATAAAACTCTCAGGATTTCACAGTGTAGACCAGTGGTCCTCAAAGGGGTCATTGAGAGGGTTTCAGTGGGTCCCCAGCAAGGTGTTAGTAGCATTATCAAAATGTGTTGAACCACTTTAACTACTGTATACATGAGCTATTTCAAAATAGCCGATCTATAAGCTATAACGTGTCGCAATGAACGAAACCTTGAAAAAAATTCATCAATAAGGTCTGGCTCAGAGACACCTCGACACATTGCTGGTGCCGGGAATCGAACCTGGGACTTTCTGTTTTTTTTCTTCCCTTGTTCTTTTAATTACAATGTTAATCTGATACACCATGCATACTTCATGCATACTTTGTCTGTACCTAATCTATTGATAGGACACAAGAATATACTGATGCTGCATATTTCTGGGCTGGGCAAAAACATTTGCCTATAGTATAGACTCTGTAGTATAGCCTCTAGAGCCTTGCTTGCAAATTTTGAATAATCGCTGCACTAGAAAATCAAGGATAATGGGTGAAAACGTATGGCTGACTGTCAGAGCGAAGTCATTAGCTAGACAGTAGTCCAGGTCCTAACCTACATTATGTTATGTGCAGTAGCCCCTAGAGTAAAGCTAACTGGCTGTTGTTGTGAAAAGTGCTTCACACCTGCCTTGGACTGCTAGTGCTGCCTGCGACGGATGATCATGCTTTACAGTAGCTTAGCAGAATTACAAATAAGATGTAGAGTCTATAACGGCGTGGCTTCCCTGTGCAATAGCTATGGATAGCAAGTCACTAGTTGTGCAGTTTGTGAACGAAGCACCAATGTTGGTGTGAGATTTCCAGCGTTAGGTGAGCTGTGATTGTCGCAGCAGCATCAGCTGCGCCATGTGGTCTATTCTAGATCAAAGGTTCTCACCCTGTGGATCCCTGCACGATTTTAAGGGGCTCCCCAGAAAGTGACAATGAAAGGATTTTCTAGCACTGCACAGAGCCAAAAGTCCTGATAAAAACATAGTAAACCTGAGTCCAACACCAAATTAATTGAATCTGTCTCTGTCGAGGTGTGCACTGTGATGTGTGCTCACTAGGGGTGTAACAATATAGCAACATCGGAAAATGTATTTTAATTTCAAGAATCGAAGTATATCGAAATGAAAACAGCAACATTGACTATGTATCGTATCGTATCGTATCGTTTTGCAATGGAAATAATCTGTATCGAATCGTTTTGCTATGCAATTAATCGATTGTATCAATACTACATTTTTGTGCGTGGTATTTAGCAATTTTTAGAAGAAAATGAAAAAGAGGAGTTTAATTACTTAATTTAAAATATTGTCAATGTATTTTAAATAGTTACTGTATCGATTTCAAATCATTGAATCGTATCGGATCGCCAAAATGAAGCAATATCGTCCATGTATCGTATTGTCAACCATGTATCGTATCGCTGTTAAAATGTATCGTTACACCCCTAGTGCTCACTCATCCACGTATAGCCCTGTCCAGTTGAAACTATAAATCTCTTTAGTAATCTTTAGTAGGCTGTACAGTATGTAAGGAGTTGTTGGCCATGTTACTATATTCCTTCAGTGAGGTAACAGGTTTTTATATTTCCCATCTCCTCACACTAGAATCGCCAACATCTTGAACACA
Organism: Electrona antarctica; assembly: GCF_951216825.1. Classification (NCBI taxonomy): domain Eukaryota; kingdom Metazoa; phylum Chordata; class Actinopteri; order Myctophiformes; family Myctophidae; genus Electrona; species Electrona antarctica. The sequence continues at coordinate 25,474,776 of NC_136811.1, read as the reverse complement.
CAAAACAGCACATCGCGGTTTGAACCACACACTTGTGAGCTTGTAGATCGGCTATTTTCAGCACGCGGAAATATGCAGGCACACACGCACGCACGCGCGCACGCACACACACACACACACACACACACACACACACACACACACACACACACACACACACACACACACACACACATACACCCACAGGTGTCTGTTTCGCAGTACTTTACCTGGGTTAGCTTGCGTGTTATAATTGAAAGTTGACATAAGAATCCCTTGGTGAAATAACTAGTGGGTTGTTGTTGCAACTTGCAGGCTGCAATGCTATCCCATTGGCAGAGAGGTCGGCTAGAGGCTAAAGGTGTATGGTTGCCTAACTTGCTGGCTGCAATACTATCCCATTGGCTGACAGGTCTGACTACGGCAGCTAATGAAATGATAAATTGTCACTACAATGATAAGTTGCCAATACCAACCCGATAGAAAATAGCCCAGCCTCTGGGCCATGGCTCAGTGGTCCAGGCACCTTGGCTGGTAATCCAGTCTGGCAGTGTGCTGCGGGTTCGACTCCCGATCCCGACGGCCTTTACTGCATGTCTTCCCCCCATCTCTCTCCCCATTTCCTGTCAGCCTACTGTCTGTCCCTCCATAAAAAATATGAAATAAAGGCGAAAGCCACAAAAAAAACATAAAAAAAAGAAAATAGCCCAGCCTGCAGCTGGTAAAAAGACCATTACTGTATCAAAATTAATGAACAAACTGTACTATAACAAATCCAAATTGTCAAATATAAGAAAGTTGTGAAATTGTTAAAATAGCTGATCTACAAGCTCACGGCAGCGGTGGCCGAACGGTTTGCGGAGCGGTCTTGTTATCGGAAGGTCGCCAGTTCGAATCCCCGGACCGGCATGTTAAAATTACCACCGCTGAAGTGCCCTTGAGCAAGGCACTGAACCCCTACCATGAAATGTTCTATGAGCAGGGTCTGGCTGTAAACAAGCATCTCGAGCTTAGTCCATTCACCCTGGGTAAACAAAGAACTTTGCTTTGCTTTGCTTTGTGTTGTTGAGAACCACTTATCTAGTTGTGGGGACAGTCATACAATCACTGTTGATGGTTGGCCCCTTCAGTGAGACACAGATTTAAAAAATCCTCTCTCAGGCAGTCAAGCCCCTTCAGTGAGACACAGATTTAAAAAATCCTCTCTCAGGCAGTCAAGCCACTCTACATCAAATTCCTTGTATGACATTTGCTTTTAGATGACCTTTATCTGAAATGCTCATATTGTATAATGAGTGCATACTTACTCTATAAGGGTGGTTCACCTGGGAATTCAACAACCTGCGCAATCCTCCACATTCAAGCCACGAGGGCCTATATAGAGTGTGGGAGTCCCGCCCCCTACCATGGACCAGGAAATGATTCTCCGTTCATTTTCCTCATAGACATTTCAGAAAGTATTTATTTAAAGACGTTTCCGCCGCAGACAAAGCCAACGCAGGTCGTGACAAATCATGACAACAAACACACTTTTTTGGGCCGAACAAATAATTAGAAAGAAGAAAAAAACGGCAGGTTACAACACTTTTTTTTGTTGTTTTTCTTCTTTGTAATTATTTGTTTGGTCCAAAATATTGTTTGTGTTGTCATGAGTTGTCACGACTCGAGTTGGCTTTGTTCGCGGCGTAACCGTCTTTAAATAAATACTTTAAGAAATGTCTATGGGAAAAATGCATTGGGATTCATTTCCTGGTCCATGGTAGGGGGCGGGACTGCGACGCTCTATACAGGGGCTTATTTGTAAAGAATAATGGTAGAGAAATTAGTTTTCTGATGAGCCTATCTTGCCTGTTCTCCATGATCAATGGCTCAATAGTGTCTTTGGAGGTTTTTGCGCAACTATATTTGCACGCACCACTACTGACGACCGTATAGACCAGGGGTTCTCAACGTTTTTGGCCGAGGACCCCCGAAAATGCTTTGGCAACGTCTCGGGACCCCCGCCCCGCCCCCTCTCGACCCCCAATATAAATTGACTGCTACAATAACCTTAATAATAGAGACAATACACCATAAATAAATACTGAAACCAGATATAATCATTAGGGAAGGTGTATGCATGTACTATGTGTACTATATGTAAACTCTTCATTTCCATTTTACAGCCATTCAGTTTTTTTATTATTTGGGGACCCCCCAAAATAATTTGGCGACCCCCCGAGGGGTCGCGACCCACGGGTTGAGAACCCCTGGTATAGACGACCGTAATGGACACTTTTTCATGATTGGCTGCGTCTAAGCCAAAGGTTAATATTAACAGGATCATACAAAGCTTCATACTTGAAAACAGAAACCACTGTGTACTTGAATCTGTAGTTAAATTTAACTTGAATTATTGTTAATTAAACATCTGCACTACTTAATTTACAAGAAGTCTACACAATTAGAGACTTACCCATAAAATCCATAGTCTGAACGGCATATAAACCCATACTCTGCACCTGGAAGTTATGACTGAGTCATTCTTTATTTTTTTTTTTTTATAGTCAGGGGTTGTTTGTTTAATTTACTGTCTTCTCCAACCTTCTATCTGTCCTCACCTTAGAGAGCTTTATTAGACAACTCCTGTCAAGTTTACACAGAGTAAAAGTCTAGCCACCGGGTCCGGAGAGAAATCTTCATTCCCATTAAACAGAGTACAAGTTGTGAGGTTAAAACGGGCTGAGTGTGTTTCTGGGTGGATGGTAATGGAATAATGAGCAGTCTGAAACTGTTTCCTGCATTACTTATATGACGATGAGTCACAAGAAGTGAACTGGACCGGTCCCTGATGCCATGTTGAAATCCCCAGTCAATGCCTGAAATTACACAGGAAGTTGGCATCCTCACGACAGCCATTCATTCATTCATTCATTCATTCATTCATGCTACGGTCATTTGATTAACGCTTCAAAATGTAATTAGATTCGATCCCATTTCAAAGGATCAATGTGATTATTCATGCAGAGCAGGTCCATTAAACCGTGTGAGTAAGCATATTAAACATTTGCTTATTCTATAGTGTGTGGAAATGATTTAATTTTAGGTTATTGGACCCATTGGACCCAGTTGGACTATATGAGCACAGAGCACAACAGGTCATTGTTTTAAAAGTATCAATGTACATTGTGCAAACAACCTGGAAGCTTTACAGGGACAAATTAAGGTATTGACTGATTCTATGTCTACTGAATCCTAATGTGCTTTTAGACTAATTAAAGTGAATTAACCAACTGTTGAGCATCGTTGTGCACACTCCACCTTCTAATCTTTACCACTGTGGTTCAAATCCAAATTTAATTGGACCAGTACTTTATTGATGTAGTCGTAAAATGAACAGGCTAGGGTTTAGTTTGAGCCAGTCCAGCAGATTACTGTACCATAAAGCTGCCAAGTGGTAACACATTATGGATCCATTTGGAGTTATTATCATATATACAATTGAGAAGTTGTCCCGGAGAAGTTGTCCGCAGCACGGGACCCAAAGTCAACAGCTACGTCATGACAACACCGCCATACACCGCCATCCTACACACTACACACTACACTCACACGACAGTGACGTCGCAGACTTACCCTCCGCGTCGTTCCACGGCTATCTCCTCATGTCGCGCCGCACGCCGACACTCAACACCACCCGCGGAACAACAGTCATTGCACTGCGCACAGTACACATACTATTTACCCAGCGTGTGCGTGTGTCTACGATGTGTAGCCATCCGTTACATGTGACACAGCTGAAACATGAAGTGGAGTCTGTCAAATCCCGCAATTTCCTTCATCCCATATTGAGCTGCAACGCAACTCTGGGATGAGCCGCCCGAAGGGCGGCGAAATTCTAGTTACTAACATGCCTGTCAACCATCCCATTTTTAACCTGTCTTATTAACACGCATAAGATTAGCAATAGTTTTGGAAGACTTGGTTTATTGTGTCCTCACAATCTTCTTCTTCATCATGTCATGATTTGCTGTCATTAGGAGCGTCTCCTGTTGTCACTGCTACCAGCTCACATTGCTCGTGTGATGAAGGCTGAGATCATCCAGAGACTGTCAGACTGTCAGATGGAAAACACAAACAACTTTCACAATCTCTATGTCCAGAGACACACCAATGTCAGGCATGTGTTACTTACTTTATGTGGAACCAAGTGGTCAGTAAAAAATATATCTCCTAAAAATAAATCAATCAGTGTCATGGAACTTAACACGTTGACTGCGGAGAATTGAAATTGTAAAATAAGCTTCACTGCTGAGTATTTCACTAACCTTTGAAGAATCACCTGGGTGCTAATGTAGGTCCGTTTCATGAAAATCCGCCGTAAAATGGTGTGTCGTTGTGATTCGTAATTTTATTTCTTTCATAAATAAAGAATCTTTCACTCAATAGGAACTGCTCCTGTCGCAAGTTGATGATGTCATATGTCCATATGGTCTAGCCCTATGGAATGTATGGAATGCATATGCTAATAAAAACAACTTAATACATCCTAAGGATAATAATGAGCATCAAAGCAATATTTTAAATCCTTTTCATTAGCACGTGCATTCCATATAATAGGGCTGGACCACACATGGACATATGACATCATCAACTTGCAACAGGAGCAATTCCTATTGAGTGAAAGATTCTCTATTTATGAAAGAAATACAATATTTAAGGTGTTTTTATTTTTTAATTTTAGTTATAGAGGGCAAGTATAATGTTATAATAATTTGTCTTATTAGCCAGGGATCCGCAGTCAAACTGTTAATTGGCAAGCTTTGAGTATACTCACATTTGTATACTTAAAAATCATCATTATATCAGGCTATATAATATTATATTACATAATATTAGATGTATTATGTTGTATTGTATCATATTATGTTATATTACATTATAAATTGTTTCTTATTATGTATTTCCAGTATTCTGTATGCTGATATTGTGGGATTCACACGGCTTGCCACTGACTGTTCTCCAGGAGAGCTAGTGTACATGCTGAATGAGCTGTTTGGGAAATTTGACCAAATAGCCAAGGTAAACATTTTATTATTGTATTCAGCCATTATGCACAAATGTGGGTGTATTTGAATGAAAGTAACAATGAATACAAGACAAGACATGTGGTTTTCAACCAGTGGTCCGGGTTTCCAGGTGGTATCCAGCTAAATGATGGAGAGTTGGTAACTAAATGGACCCTTATTACTGATTCATCCGGTTTCATTTTACGCTCTCAAGAGTTAAACTATTGTTAAACATCTGCACTACTTAATTTACAAGAAGTCTACACAATTAGAGTTATTTTGATCAACGTTTGCCTGTTGTCTCTCCTATGGCACCAACAATACAGCATGGAATTGTGGACCAAATCTTATCCAACGACAACAAAATATTCTAAGTCATGGGTCTCTGATAGGCAAAATCTCTTCAAATGGTGTATAAATAATAGACCATGATATGAAAAAGGTTCGGGACCTACATAGCTGTCTCTCGTTTTTATTTCCAGGAGAATGAGTGTATGCGGATCAAAATCCTGGGCGACTGTTACTACTGTGTGTCCGGCCTGCCTGAGTCATTGCCCAACCATGCAAAGAACTGTGTCAAGATGGGTCTGGACATGTGTGAGGCCATCAAGTAAGCCTGTCTATTACATCATGCCCCCCCCCCCACACACACACAATAGTCATATTTGAACTGGGGACCGCCCCCACCTTGACAAGCACTTGGAATTGTAGGCATTTCATTTGTTTTGACTCGGTTCCACAGATATAATGTTATTGTCGCTGTTGGGCCGAAACAAACTCCTTTTTTTCTTCTTATTTTTAACCAATGAAAAGTATTAAAAAGTGCTTCTGACAAAACCAGCTAACTCCATTGGATCCTCAAACTGTCTGCTGAACCAGCTAACTCCACCAGAGGAGAGAGTTTGCTGGTTTTGCCCTCTCCCCTGCAGCGGTAAAGCAGCTTGGAGATCTATTGTCAGCTGTTCTTATCAAAGGTGGTCAAAACCTCCACTTGAGCTGGATTGGGGTAAAGTGGTGATAATATAATGAATGACACATACAAGTATCTGAATGAAGAAAGAAGTGGAATGTCCGCACACGATATATCTGCTCCCCTCTTTTTTATTACCTATAAATACAACAACGTTTCGCCCCTCCGGGCTTTCTCAAGTTACATGGGTATGGCCTTGAAATCCTTAAATACAGTAGGTGGAACGTAGGGGAGGAGACTGGGAGTCTCTCCTGCTGAAAAAAGAAGCATTTTGGATATATGAATTAAGAACCCTTAAACCTTTTGGTATGAATTTGGACCTAGATATCAGACCATTCCTTTAATACACCTGCCTGACATGCCGCTCTATTATTATTATTATCTCGGTGTATTCCTTTTGTATTGTATATATGTATTATGTTTTGGTGTATTTATTGTATTTTAAACCTATATTGTTCGTGAGTGTATGGCCCCTTAATTGATGTATTTGTATTGTTCTGGAGTGGATATTCACATACAGCCTATTGGCTTATCAATTGATTGAATGACGACACCCAGTTATGTTCCACCTATTTAAAGGTATATTCAGTGATTTCACTTAATTCAAATATCACTTATTTGTTCTTATTTTTTGGATAATCCTCCCTACTATAAAGTGTGCTGACCATATAAGGAGTTCCTCCCTGTCCCCAGTTAACCTGGGGTCAAAAAACCCTAGTTTCGGTTTGGGCTTTGGGTGGCAAAGCCTTCATCCAATCAGGATGAGAGGGGCCTTCCTCCAATCATGATCGAGTAGGGCGGGCCTTGGTGCATGTGCTGTTGGTCTGTTGTACTTCCCCCACTGTAGAGCGTGTGCATGTGCACATCTTGTTACCGGGTGGACCGGGTTTTTTTTCCAAATCACCCAAATCACTGAATGGTCCTTTAAGGATTTCAAGGCCATACCCATGTAACTTGAGAAAGCCCGGAGGGGCGAAACGTTGTTGTATTTATAGGTAATAAAAAAGAGGGGAGCAGATATATCGTGTGCGGACATTCCACTTTTTTCTTCATTCAGTTACTTTTTGGGTCCAGCACCGTATTCTGAAACTGGGATGTGCATATCGTTTTCCTGCTTTACATACAAGTATCTGACAATATATAAATTCACAACACCAACTTTTATTTCACTTAATTCAAATATCACTTATTTTTTTGTTTTGTTAATCCTCCCTACTATAGAGTGTGCTGACCATATAAGGAGTTCTGTCCCCAGTTAACCCCTGGGGGTAAAAAAAACCTTAGGTTTCGTTTAAAACTAGAGCACATACTGTAAAACATACGAGATTACCGGCACTTCTTTGATCCACCGTTTTCCCTGTTATCTAAAATGCAAACATCCAGGAAAGAGACAGCACAGTAGGTAGTATGGGACAAAATAATATGCTATCAGTATGGCACTTGAAACAGTAGAACAAAGAACAGGCCTATTATTTATACACACAAGGGTGCACAGGACGTATCCAAACACAATGGTTCCAAGTATTCTTCAGAGACTTGGGGGTCCCGTCCCCCAGTTTGGGAACCATTGTTTTACATAACACAGTGTTATTTATAATACAGGGCTCAGTCTAGTCTAGGGGACAAAGAGACATTTTCTTGAAACTATGAATTTATATAGCGCCTTTCAAAACTCCAAGGCTTGGAGTTTTGAAAGGCGCTATATAAATTCAAGTTATTATTATTACTATTATTATTAGATGACTTCACCAATTACCAGTGACACCAATGACAGTGCACAGTTTATAATTTGCATTTGTGGATGTGAAAAACAAAACAAAAAAACTGACAGCCATTCTGATGAGATCAAAGCACTTCATAACTATCATGTCATGGTATCTTGCTATGGTGAAATTAAATATACAGAAGGATAAACCAAACAAAAAACAAACAGTATGAGGCTGTCAGTTCGCTGTGCCATATTCTCTTGATCACAAAAGTCTTTCAAAATGAGGGGGTTTCAGACAGGGAGCAACACAATGACTGCGTTCTAGCTTGGACCAGCGTGGTCGCACTGAGCTCCTTGCAAAAAAAAGAAATAAAAACTATCACATTAATGATGCATTAATGATGAAAGAAAAAATACTTAAAAAAAAAAAAATTAGATACAAGGTTTCTGCATGTTTGTATACATGCTTTTTTTGCTGTGCATTCATGTATTATTTGCTTATGCACAAAGCTGTTAACTTTTCTTTCTATTTAAAACTGTGAGCGTAAGTTCAATCGTTGAATGACTGAATCATTCTGAATCGCTTCTCAAAGGCTTAATATAAAACCCTTGGCTGGACGACAAAGGTTAGTCATTGTTTTTATGAAAAAAGAAGACTTGGATGAGGGCCGTCGCACTGCTCGCTCCTCATGAATGCACAGACACACACAACGAGCCCGCAATTGACCTTATGCACACCTCTGCAGCTTGAATTATCCTCTTTCTATCTGCAAAGAGTTGGTTTCTTTCTGTCAAGAAATTCCCTGCAGGTGATTTTTTTATAAGTGCTGGAGTTTGGAAGTGCTCGTTAACTATCACTCAACAGCCCATTGATTGATTGATTGAAATATTTATTAACAGTTTGCAGAATTACAGTACATTTCAAGCACAAACTCAATACAAAGACTGTTAACTGTGAGTGGACAACCCAATTAAGCATTACAAGAGGGTCCACCTTGTTCAATTCATCAAAACATTTAGAGACGTACAAATAGACACTTCTATAGTCAAAGAACAGAACAGGAATTCATCATAAGGGAGGAAAAAGGGAAAAGAAACATATCACTCATATACAGTGAGGGGAAAAAAAGGTGGGCGGTGGGATTCAGATTTTACGGAGCCCATGCGTACCACCTGTTTTGAATTTGCACATAATGCAGGGCTGCCAACATTATAGTGTCAGAATTCAGGAGATTTTGACATCAGACTTCGGTGCTCTATGGGCTGGCAAGTAGACTAAATCCAGGAGAAATTAAGGAGAAATGATTCAGGAGCACCGCGTGAGATGGGGTCGAAATTCACGAGACTCCTTCTGGATTCAGGGGTGTTGGCAGCCCTGACATAATGCAGGAGGCAGCAGGAGGTTGTTTTACTGATAACGGGTGCTTCCAAACTCTGACACATCATTTTTTTAATCATTTTTACCTAAATTTAACAAAATCAACGGCCAATGAAGGGCCTCAAACCCAGTCCCGCACGGTCCAATTTCCCCGAAGGCCCCCTGAGAGCCAAGGGCCCCTGGGCCACGGCCCCACTCGCCCAATGGCTAATTTGGCCCTGGGTTGCCCACCTGCCCCTGGCAGGTAAATGATACGTAGCTTGCAGAGTTAGTTCAGTCAGATATACTCGAGGGGCTCATTCAGTGTTATGCAAGACCCACATGTCATTCGCTGACGTGGCAATCAGCTGTCGGATTCTTCCTGCGTTCCTTCCTCTGCATATGAGTTCCTGGTGTTGTTATGCACTGTTTGCTCCCACCGCCACCCCAGCACCACCGGTGGACTCTGCTATTCATGTTCCCCATTGGAGGTTGTGTGTTTCAAATGGATCCAATGGAGTTATTATTTAATCACAAGCTCTTGGTAATCCTTTTCATTGGTTAAATATTTTTATAAAACTATCACAGATGTATTGCACTTTCACTTTGAAAATAGCAGATCTACAAGCAAGTGCTCAACACATTAGCAATAGTTTTTGCTACTTTTGTGTGACACTCGGTATGACGAAGTAGGGCATTAAATGATGAAAGAAAGAAATACTTAAGAAGTTGAAATAATTCGATACAAGGTTTCTGCCGAACAACACAATATGTACCCTGTGTGAGCAAGCTTACTTTTGTATACATTTTTATTTATTTTTTATTTTTTTGCTGTGCATCAATGTATTATTCGCTTACATGCGCAAAGCTGTTACCTTTCCTTTGAATTTAAAATGTGAGCGGAAATCTTTGTTGAATCAAGGCCAGAACATTCATTCTGAATCGCTCCTCAAAGGGTTATGAAAACCTTGGCTGGACGGCAAAGGTTACTCAATGTTTTTATGAAAAAAGAAGACCTAAGGGTAATTGGAAGTGCCAAGGTTAAAGGATAAATAATTAAAAGGTGTGTGTGTGTGTGTGTGTGTGTGTGTGTGTGTGTGTGTGTGTGTGTGTGTGTGTGTGTGTGTGTGTGTGTGTGTGTGTGTGTGTGTGTGTGTGTGTGTGTGTGTGTGTGTGTGTGTGTGTGTGTGTGTGTGTGTGTGTGTGTGTGTGTGTGTGTGTGTGTGCGCGCGCGCGCGCGCATCTATTGACTGGCCTGTTTGTGTGTGCTAGGGGCCATGGTCTTTTTCTTCTGTACACTTTGAGAAATGAGAAACATGTTATGGTTAACTTATTATTGTTTACCTTTCTGCTATCGACCTTGAATCAACACTGAATTTAAGAGAACCTCTGGAGACATTGAGAGAGGGTAGCACCACTCACATTTAATTTATTATTCCGTTCTTTCGTTAGTTTTGCATTATTTATTTCTTCATCTTAGTTGTGTGTGATTTATCTATTTGAGAATGTCATGCTTATTAATGTATTGCTATTCTAATTTTTCGTTTTGCCTTGCTGTCTATAATGGAAAAAAATGTAACATTAAACATATGGTCACACGAAAAAGGATAACTAATTTGGTTACATTTGTACACTTACAGAGTTTAATTATCACTGACAGTGTACGGTATGGACCGTCAAATGAAAACTGTTAATTTTCAGAATTCAAATTCAAAATAAAAAGTAGCCGATCTACAAACTCAAAACCCAAATGGCTTCGTCGCTCTAGAGGTGGGGGGGGGGGGTCCCTGGCACATAATATTTTCAGATGGGGGGTCTGCGGACCTTGAAAAGAAATAAATAAATACCACAAGCACTTTACAGACAATTTGAGACAGACTAGCCCAAAGTCGCTTAATAAGTAGACATGGCAAGACTGCTAATATTACACCCATGTATGTTTGTTGCATACAGGAAAGTGCGAGATGCCACCGGGGTGGACATCAACATGCGTGTTGGAGTGCACTCTGGGAATGTACTGTGTGGTGTGATTGGCCTTCAAAAGTGGCAATATGATGTCTGGTCACATGACGTCACATTGGCCAATCACATGGAAGCAGGAGGTGTACCAGGGTGAGTACCGTAACTCATGGCATTGGATGGAAAGTTGTATTAGCCTATAATATTTTATTGTTTTGCCAGAATTGAAAGACTATTCCCATTTCCTTAAAGGCCCTTTCACACCACTAGGTGGCTATATAGAATTAGGCATTGCAAGACATGGCAATAAATATGCATTATGTTTTACCAGCAGTATCCATGTACCCTGCTTAGACACAGCTTGGTTGATCTGTGAATTCAGATAGACATCGCTTCGATAAACCCACTGGTCCCACTGGTGCTGTATATATATTCACATTTCAGACACAGTTCATTGTGTGTCCATGTGTCTGCCAGGCGAGTCCATATAACCTCTGTAACAATGGAGCACCTTGATGGAGCCTACAAAGTGGAGGATGGCGAGGGACAGGAGAGAGACCCCTATCTGAAGGAGCATGGAGTCATCACCTTCCTGGTCATCAATCCAAAGGTAACACAATCACACACATTATTGGCACGAGATCACATCATTTGAATACTGAGACCGTATGATGAAGGTTGGGCAGATGAAAATGGAAAGATCAGAACCTCGCACAATACACTGTGGTTAACATTCAATAGTTCAATATGGTTTGTAGATTGTTGTACTGTACATACAACTGAGAATTTTGAGAAAATGAGTGTGTGTGCGTGTGCGTGCGTGCGTACGTGCGTGCGTGTGTGCGTGCGTGCGTGCGTGTGCAGGTGGAGCGGCGGAGCCCACAGCACCACTACCGTCCCAGACACCCTCAGGATGGAGGCAAGATGAGAGCCTCAGTCCGGATGACCCGCTACCTGGAGTCCTGGGGAGCTGCCAAGCCCTTTGCCAACCTGCATCACCGAGACAGCATGACCAATGAGAATGGAAAGATCAACACTTCTGTGAGAGCCTTTTTTTGTTGTTGTTTTGGTTCCCAATGGGCTACATGCACACATGCCATTTTGAAGAACTTAGGCCACCTCCCTACTTCCTTCACAGGTGTTACCGATGATACCAGTTGTAGCATAAAAAGTGATTTAAAAAGCCCTTCGTTCGTATATGATTTTGCTGCCCTTGCAGTTTGACCCAGTACCAAAGTTGGAGGATGTGCGTTGACTTTGAAGCTTTAGGGCTCCATTTTCGTCACCGCTAAACCCCTTATCCCTAAACTTCTTTGCCTTTTTTTACTATTTTGCAAAACATTTTTGAATACTTAAAATGGCCAGTCTACAAGCTCACAACGTGTCAATGTAGATTGGCTAGTTGAACTATTCAAAAATGTTTTTCAAAATAGTAAAAAAAAAGGCAAATAAGTTTAGGGATAAGGGGTTTAGCGGTGACGAAAATGGAGCCCTTAATGTCATATCACACACCATATCCACTCCTGTAACTTTAGATTTGCATCCAATAATAATATTGCAATATTTTGTGGCACAATATATTGTGACCCCATGATAATTTACTCTATACAGCAGTGGTTCTCAAATTGGGGTATATGTACCCCCAGGGGGTATATGTGAGAGAAAGTGGTAAAGTAAATGTGCTCAGGATGGTCTAATTTCACGTCTTTCACACCTTTTCTTGTTATATTCTGTATGTATTCTTCAAAAGGTGGGTTATCGTTCATTCATAGCATCGGGTGCATACCTCAGATGTCCAAAACGGCTACTTTTCAGGATTCCAATTCAAAAGTAGCAAAAATAGTAGATCTGCTATTTTTGCTACTTTCGTATGACACTGTAGTAGGGCATGAATATACAAAAACAAAAGTTGGTTTTCGACAGCATCGATATGCTAGATATAGTTTTCACTTTTTCTAAGCAACTTCGGGTAAAGGGGGTACTTTGATCTAGAAATCAGGAAAACGGGGCACTGAAGCCAAAACCATTTGAGAAGCACTGCTATAGCTATACAGTATGCGTGTGTGCACTCCACTTTGTATGCTCTGACATTAGCAAAGAGAACAAAGACATTTTTTCATATTTTCCTGCCGCTTGTTAAATTAGCCAAAATCGTCTCTCTTTTAGCTTAACCCCTGTGTATCTCTGGTTGATTTTATTCTAGGATGTACCAATGGGCCAGTATCACTTTCAGAGACGATCAGAGAGGTAAGCTGCTCATTTCTCACAGCAGTGGCGCAATTTAGTATTAGGATGATTATACCATTGTCTTAATTGCTGTTGAACAAGTCCGGACCATAATTAGAGCACTTGATGAATGTGACTAATAGATGTCAAGATCATCCGATTTGGCTCCTCTCTTTCCACTTATTATCCAATAAAGGACAAAGTCTCAGAAAAAACGCTTTGAGGAGGAACTCAACGAAAGGATGATCCGCACTTTCGACGGAATAAATTCTCAAAAGTAAGGCTGATATGTCATAATTTTGAGTTGATATGTAATGTGTTGGTGAAAAATATAGTACAGCAGAAACGAAAAGCTAATGAATAGGATAGGATTAGGAAGAAGAAAAAAAGAAGAAAAAAGGACACTTTTTGTTGTTTTTTCTAATTATTTGTTCAGCCCAAAAATTGTGTTTGTTGTCATGAGTTGTCACGATCCGAGTTGGATTTGTCCGAGGCTTAAAAGGTCTTTAAATAAATACTTTCTGAAACGTATATGGGAAAAATGCATGGGAAATGCTTTTCTGGACTGTGACGCTCTATATGCTTATGTTTCCAATGGTTACTACTGTTTCTTAAACTCCTTCAATGCTTTGTTCTCTTTACCATCTTATGTTCTGTATCAACTACGCTTCCAGACAGTGGCTAAAGTCTGAAGACATCCAGAGAATATCATTATTCTTTCACAACAAATCCTTAGAGAAGGAGGTAAGACATGGTGCAGGTAAATTGGTACAAGTAAATTATTTACAACTCGGCACATAACCTCAAATGATTCTGTCAAGAGGACATAACGTGTTGTGAATGCTTGTTCATAATTGTCTCAAGTGCTGGAACCTTTTTTTAGTATGTTTTTCTCTGACTTTTAGTACAGAGCAACAACCTTGCCAGCCTTCAAATATTACGTCACCTGTGCTTGTCTCATCTTTTTCTGCATCTTCATTGTGCAGATTCTGGTCCTGCCAAAGTAAGTTTCTAAAAGTAAAGGTTTTTTTTTGTGTGTTCTCTTTGACATGTTTCTTTAATGTGTGATTTATCTCGCTGCCTGCTTTCCTTTTTACCTGTAAAGCAGTGACGTGACAATAAAGTTCATTCTTGAAAGTTGATTATTGATTCTTGTCAAGTTTAATCAATTTCTTGTGTTTAGAAGGGGGGAGAAATACAAAAATATATTAATTATTTTTGCACAAATATATGAAACTGTTGAATGAAGTTGCATTGATATGGATATTTGAATCTCTCCTTAGAACCGCTGTCTTGGGAATATCATTTGGAATGGCTTTTCTTACTCTTTCGATGATCCTCTTCATATGTTTCATTGGGCACTTCCTGGTGAGTGATGTGATTCTTCAGACATTAGTGCTAATCACATTTTGTAATAACTTTTTATGTAAAATGTAAATTTTTACATTTACTATACTTACTAGACTACTATACTAGATTAAAAAAGGAACATACAGGCTTTTATATGTCCCAAGGATAGTCAGTGCCACTGCCTATGCAGCTATAATACTGTATGTGAACAAAGAAATGGATGCCGTACAGGCGTACCCTGTCTTGAGCTTGCAACTATAACTTTTTAAAATAATGCTTTGATCCACAAAAGAGCTTCCTCGGGTCTGCCAACAAGTGATTGGCACCGGAGGGGTCACGTGTCAAGCAATTATAAGAGACCTCGATAGTCTATTCACTATCCAATAATTGTATTATTATTAATGCAGATTGTCCAGGTTCAAATTTAATTTGAACATGGCCTGAACCATTTATGTTCAGATGGCGCAATGTTTTAGAAAGAAAGCAAGAAAGAAAGAAAGAAAGAAGTGCTGAACTAAACATAAAATATAGCATTAAACCCATCAAGCCACAGGCTCACCACCAGCTATTCTAACAGTTTGGCCTTTGTTTAAGTTCTCCCCATGAGTTACAATCTGCTACTACTAACTTTGAATTGTGCTCTATATTGAATATTGCCCAAAGCTATAACACAAAACACATTCAATGATTGCCAAGAAGGCTAGTGCTGCATCTTGACAGCTTGGCGCTCTTCCTCTTTATTTTGTACATTTCTCCCTTTGGCAGTGCGGGTTGTTTCCTTGAATCAATTCTAAGTTATTTATAACTCATTGTGAGGTCCTCTAGACCAGTGGTTCACAAACTGTGTGCCGTGTGCTTTGGGATTTTATGACAACCACATTATTGCAGTATATACTGTACAGCTATAAAAACAAGTATTTTAAATGTACTTTATCAATACTTTATGCACGCTTATATCCCAATAGAGAGGCAACATTTACACCGTAAAAATATATAGTTATTAGTTAACCACTTGTGTTTTCTTCTTTTTCTTTTCTCCACACCACAAAATAAATAAATAAGCTCACTACAAACTCAGAATACACCAAGATGTGACACATCGTCAGCTTATAGATCATCTACAGTAGATCTAGAATCAAACTATCCTTTTTTTATACTGTTTTTTTAAAGTGTGAAATAGTATTTAAGTGATGAAGTGATTGGCATTAGTAAATACAAATAATCATTTACGAGAATGATAAAATAATAAAACAAACTGTTGTAGAGGCTTTTATTTTCTCTCCACAAAATTGTCTGCATTAGTACAGTTGTATTATATAGAAATTTCACGAAATACCTTTCGTTTATGGGTAGGTTTCCTTCAAAACCTAGCTGCAGAACATTATTTTATGTACTCCCAGGACAGAAAATTCTAGAATTTTCGCTGTCCTGGGCTCTAAGGGTGACGTAGGAAGCCACGCCTATCCCGTATAGATACCTGCGTGGCTACGTCAGCCCTCATTCAACTTTTCTTCTGCTAAGCTGCGAGAACGAACTTTAACATTCCAGTGTGTGCAGGGTAATATATCTCGCAAACTCGGCCGAGAGATTAATTCTTTAGGACCGTGAGATCTCTGGCACACTCTCGAAGCAAACAGAAGGATACTTCTCGAGAAAAAAAAGCCGAACTTCGACACAAGTGAGTTCTAGGCAACTTGTTGCTACGCTAGCTTGTCGAAAAAACAGCTCGCGCCTCTTTTTCTCTCTCGCTAAAGCTAGCGTTTGTTAGCTTAAAGCTATCCATAGTTAGCTTAGCGCTACTAGGCAGATACGCCTGTGGTCTACTATTACACGCCACGAGGAAGATAAACCTGTGGCTGTTAAGCACTCGGACTCCTCTCTCTACAAGCAACCATGTCGCTGACGAGGGAGACCCAGCCCGGGGAAAGACGCCATCGAGGACAGCCGGTGCCCGCCGACTGTCAAGAAGGCCCCAAACAAAAGACGTGCTCCACCTGGGGATGCGGGAACACGATGTCGGGCAAAGACGGGCATGACGAGTGCATGTATTGTCTCGGCCTCACCCACACCCGTGAGTCCATGGAGGAAATCGGTCCCGTTTGCCTCCATTGTGAGAAAATGGACGACGACGTCCTAAACAACAGGCTCGGACGTGTCCAAAGGTATTATGACAACTTTGCCGCCCACGGACTCCGAGAGAGGAGCCCCACTCCTCCCCCGCGACGAGCTCGCATACAAGTCCCGCCAAAGGGGCTTTGGCCCCGCGTCACCGGAGAGGGACAACGAGCTACCCCGAGACAGAGGCTCGACTACTCGGGCAACAGAGCCCCAACCGGAGCCTCTTCTTCAAGAGCAGCACCTGCCGGCGCTAGCCGAGACAGGTACGCTACTTCAGCCTCTGCAACCAGGGCTCACGAGGCCACTGATTACGAGGCTCATGGCGCGAGGCCAAGGGATACCTTCGCACCGCGCCGCTCTTCCCCAGCTCCACGTGCTCGACAACACGTCGTGCAGGCCACCATTGAGTGCCCGCCCAGACATACAGCTAGACGCAGACAGCCTGCCGTTGCACCCAGCTATATGGTGGACCGCCTGGACCCTTCCCCAGACCGCGCAATGTCTCCCGGTGGGGAGCATTGGACTACCAGGGAGGAAGGGGAGCTTCGTGATGACGAGCTCCCTTCCTTCCAGGAGCAACTCCAGGACTACCACGTCCTGGACGAGGCCTACGCGGACGAGCGAGATGGCCATGATGACCTCTCCCCCGGGGACTACGTCAGCACCACTCGTCGCCCCTTCGACGACCTGGATGCCATGGACATACAGGAGCACCAGCAAGCCAGGGCTCCTGTCCCCCCGCCTCCTGTACCCCCCATGGATGACTCCAATATTTACGAGATATACAGGAAGGCTAGTGCACGTTGTAACCACACATGGCCTAAGTCAACTGTCAAGGTACTACCATGGGAAGGCAGGACTGATGAGTCCGCCCCCCCCCCTGCACCTAGAAGACAGAAGCTCCCTATGGCACAGGGCTTCGAGGAGGCCATGATGCACGCCTGGGACGAACCCCTCCTGAAGGTGGATTTTCCCAAGGCCAGCGCCAAGGGGCCCAACGACATACCAGATAAACAAACCCTCGCCATAGACTTCATGCCAGCTATGGACAAGGCTATAGCGGCCTACCTGGCCAACCCTGCAGCTCCTAGAGTGGATCACCACGTAAAGGAACCGCAGCTCCTGTCCAGCAGCGTGAGGGAAGCCTCAAAACTGAACAAGTGGCAGTATGCACACATGTCATTCGTGGCGAAGGCCCTCAATGCAGGAGCACTTCTCCAGGGTTCCATGAAGAGCCTCCTCATTGAGATGGGACAGAAGTCCATTAAAGTCCAGCTAGCGGAACTGCCAGAAGACCTGGCCGAGTTACGCCGCCTGAATCACGAGATGGCCACCCTCCAGAGGGACTCCACTCTCCACAACGCCAAGGCAATGGCATGTTCCATCCTCCAGGAGAGATGGCGTTGGGTCGATCAGACCAGCGCCATCTCCCTGGAGACAAAGAAAGAGTTTGTGGCTGGAAATATCCACCCAGACAGTATGTTTAAGGACGCTCTGGCCAAGATGTCAGAGACCATCCAACAGCTCGAGTCCTCCACCAAGACGATGAAGGCGCTCGAACCGCTGGCCAACCAGGCCGCCCCGGTAGGCCGCCCCAAGGCTAAGAAGGCACCCTGGAAGGCCAAGACCGATGACAAACCCAGGTCCCAGGACCGGAGCGGAGATAGACAGCGACAGCCTGCAGGCCGAGGCAGAGCAGACCGCCGCACCTCTCCGCCGCCCTACAAGGCCAGGAGCGCTCCCAGAGGCCGAGGCCAGGGGAAGCGCAAATGACCTGCCCGGGCCGGGTCATCTTCCCCACCACACTCAGGCCAGAGGTGGGGATCACAGATCTCACCTCAGAGCCTGCGCTGAAGCGCTTAAGGGGGCCTGTACACAGTGCTGTGAGCACCGTTGTACAGACCCCGAAAATTGTTATGTGCAATTCACATGTGTATGTTTTTCCACGTTGTTCAATAAAGAAAACAAAAAAACAAAAAACACAAAAAACAATAAAACCAACTCTGAAGGGCATAGGCCCAGTGGGAAAGATAACCCACACTGTGACAGCTTTAGCTGTCACAGGCCAAGAACTCCACGCCAATTTTTTCCAAACTCAATACCGAAAAAATTCACTAGAGGGAGACATTTCACACAAAGTAAGTCTTCCCCTAGGCAGGCCATGCACCACGCTGACAAGCACAGGGAACCCTTTGTCACGTCATCTGTCACAATGGCGGATATCCGGGGCTTCCCCGTGGATAATCCGTACAATTCAGACAGGATACAGGCTACAGTTCGCCTCCAAACCGCCCACTTCCAGGAAAATTATTTTCTCAGAAGCGAGCGGGCAAAAGGCCGCCATTCTGCAAGAGGAAATCAATTCATTAATGCAGAAAGGCGCCATCACAGAGGTGGCCCTCGACCAATCAATGAACGGTTTTTACTCCCGCTATTTCTTGGTAAAGAAAAAGGGGGGCGGACTCCGTCCCATTCTAGACCTGAGGGCATTGAATCGTCACTTAAAAAAGCTGCGATTCAAAATGCTTACTCCACCAGTCCTCCTACGCCTAATTCGCGAAGGGGACTGGTTTACGTCGATAGACCTGCAAGACGCATATTTCCACATTCCGATTTACCCGCCGCACAGAAAATTTCTGCGCTTCGGGTTCAGAGGAAAAGTGTACGAGTACACAGTCCTTCCCTTCGGAATGTCACTGAGTCCCAGAGTCTTCATAAAGTGCACCGCGGCAGCTATCGCTCCGCTCCGACAGCAAGGGATCCGTCTCGCTACATACGTAGACGACTGGATCCTACTTGCAGACTCTCCACGAGAAGCACTGTCGCACACACATCGTGTGCTCAGCCACCTCGACTCGCTTGGGTTTATAATAAACCACGAGAAGAGCATGCTTATGCCAACACAGTCAATAGACTTTATAGGCATAACACTGAACTCAATCTCTTACACGGCCCGCCTGAGCCAAGAGAGAATAGACGCAACACTGCAGTGCGTGGCGTCATTCAAAAGGGGACGCTCGATTCCTTTTCATGCATGCCTCCGGATGGCGGGGTTAATGGCCTCTGCGGTCTATTTAATCCGCCTAGCAAGGCTACATATGAGACCTTTCCAACGATGGATAGGCTCTCTACATGTACCAATGCACCGTCGGCACCAGAAGGTAACAGTAACATCACAATGCATACTAGCCCTTCAATGGTGGTCAGACAGGAAAACCCTCTCAGAGGGCGTCCCCATGGGAAAGCCTCTGATCAGGAAAGTCATCACTACAGACGCCAGCATGACAGGCTGGGGAGCCACGATGGAAGGACTCACAGCCAGAGGTTTATGGTTGGGGCCACTACGTGCCCTTCACATAAATTACTTAGAGCTCATGGCAGTCTTCCTCGCCCTGAAATACTTCGAGCAGCGCATCCTGGGTTGCCATGTCCTAGTCAGGACAGACAACACCACGGCCATGTGCTACATCAACAGACAAGGTGGACTCAGGTCCCCTCGTCTTCATCAACTGGCTCAGAAACTGATCCTGTGGTGCAACACACGCGTCCTCTCAATAGTAGCGTGTCACGTCCCAGGTCTTCTGAACACAGGGGCAGACCTGCTGTCCAGAGGACCTCTCCGCTACTCAGACTGGTCACTACACCCTCATGCAGTGGCCCAGGTCTGGAGCAGGTTTGGGAAATCCAAGGTGGATCTCTTTGCCACAGAGGAGAACACGAAGTGTCCCCTCTTCTTCGCAATCAGGGGACCATCAACGTTGGGGCTAGACGCTCTGTCACACCAATGGCCCAAAACCCTTCTCTACGCCTTTCCCCCGCTATCCCTCATCAGCCCCACTCTGGACAGAGTGAGGACTCAGGGTCTGAAGGTGCTCCTAATAGCCCCGTCGTGGGGGGTCTGGAGGTCGGAAATAACCCCTCTCCTCTACGACCAGCCGTGGAGAATTCCCCTTCGAGCGGATCTCCTCTCTCAAGCGAGGGGGGAGATCTTCCACCCTCACCCCCAGGACCTAGACCTATGGGTCTGGCCCGTCAAAGGGTGATGTTGACTGCCGTGGGTCTACCTCCGAACGTAATCGAAACGATTCAGAAAGGCAGAGCCCAGTCAACAAGGGACCGTTACGACACAGCCTGGCGCGTCTTCGAGCATTGGTGCTCACGAAGACCAGACCAAACAGTCCCCTACCAGGCCTCAGTGATCGACGTCCTGTCATTCCTGCAGGAGCTCCTAGACAACGGTCTAGGCCTCTCCTCAGTCAAGGTCCATTTGGCGGCAATCTCTGCCTGCCACCCAGGCTTTGATAACCAGACGGTGTGGAAGCACCCGCTGGTAAAACAATTCATGAAGGGTGTACGCAGGGAACATAGGACATGCAGATCCCTCGTTCCCTCGTGGGATTTGTCCCTGGTTCTAAAGGCGCTGGCTACAGCACCCTTTGAACCACTACAAACCGTGAGCCTCAAGCTCCTAACCCTGAAGGTGGCTCTCCTGATCGCACTCACGACAGCAAAAAGGGTCAGCGACCTACATGCGCTCTCGATCTCTCCAGACTGCATGAGGTTCGATGAGGGGTCGACCAAGGTCACCCTAAAGGCAAACCCCGCCTTCATTCCCAAAAATGCTCTCTCAGTGTGTGTGCCAGTGAACCTACAGGCTTTCCATCCCCCGCCGTTCTCCTCTGACGAAGACAGCAGGCTTAATTGCCTCTGCCCAGTCAGAGCTTTACGCATATACGCGGATAGACTGGCTCCCTTCAGACAAGGAAGCCAACTCTTCGTGTCCTGGGGTGCCAGGACCAAAGGAAAGCCCGTCACGAAGGTCACTATCTCTAACTGGATAGTGGAAGCCATCCGTCTGGCCTACACTAGCCAAGGCGTGGATTCCCCTCAAGCCCTGAGGGCCCACTCCACAAGAGGTGTGGCAGCTTCCTGGGCACTCTACAAGGGTGTCTCCATTCAGGAAGTCTGCACAGCAGCAAGCTGGTCTACACCCTCGACTTTCGCCACATACTATAACCTAGATGTGGCAGCGCCTTCGCTAGCGCACGCGGTCTTGGGGGCCGCTGCTCAGTAAGGCATCAGGGCAGCATAGCGCTGCCTCCTGCCCTCCACAAGGACTAGGTTCTGGACCCAAAAGGGTCCGAGCCCCTCCCAAAAGGTTTACCTGGGACCCACTGGAAGTTCAGGTCACGGGAGTTCATAAAGTCCCATAAACGAAAGGTATTTCGTGAAATTTCTATATAATACAACGTTAAAGGTTACTTTAGTAACCACGGTTGTATATATAAATTGAACGAAATACCTTTCGTGGAACGCCCTTCTGTTCTCTAAAGCAGAAGAAAAGTTCCGAATGAGGGCTGACGTAGCCACGCAGGTATCTATACGGGATAGGCGTGGCTTCCTACGTCACCCTTAGAGCCCAGGACAGCGAAAATTCTAGAATTTTCTGTCCTGGGAGTACATAAAATAATGTTCTGCAGCTAGGTTTTGAAGGAAACCTACCCATAAACGAAAGGTATTTCGTTCAATTTATATATACAACCGTGGTTACTAAAGTAACCTTTAACGATACAGTCGGCGTGATTCGTGAACCCACTTATCTCTACTGAAATATTAGTCTGCATTATTGAAACCAGAAATTGGTTTCAATAATTGAATGCCACAGACGAAAAACAGTCTAAGTCCACACTATTGATCTTCTTTCATCTTTAGGAATTAAGAAATCAAGTAAAGGCCAAGCAAAGGGTTCAAACTGGGGCAAACATCATTTTAACTTTGAAAGGCCTCTTTATTGCAGGGGAAATCAGATTAGATCTGGCTCACAAGTTTCATGCAAGTCTTATCAAACCTATTATATCCAAACAAAACATAATTCTTCCACATTGAACTGTCACGATTACTGCTAATGTATGTATCATTTTTCTATCAGCAGACACAAAATATTTGTATTTGAATTAACTGTTTGAGAGATAGAGGGAGGGCTGCTGGATTCCTTAAAAAGCCATGTTTATTTGATATTCCAATAGTACCAGTGTAACCAGATTCTATTCTGAATTAGTTGTGGGCACATTCTCTTACTGTGTTCTTTGATTAACAATTCTCCGTTCATCAACATTCCATTGTAACAACACAGTAGATGAGATTTGCTATATAAATATAATAATGGCACTACATACTTAATACGACTTAAATCCTATATTCTTCTTAGTTGACTGGTGTCCCCCAGGGCTCTATAGCCTACTAGGTCCAGCTAGTATTTGTCTCTACACCATATTTTTGCTGTATCTGTATCTGTGGTTAAAACAAATCAAACCTCCAGAAGATATACTCCTCCCTGTTCCCAATAACACATTATGCCATTCCTTGTTTCCTGTAACACAAGTCTCTTAAGTCATTCTAGTCCAGTCAGCCATTCATGCCTCAATGAGGTTTAGGAATTGCCCTGAGATGATCAAGCAAATGACTCAGGCTTTCACTCTCATTATCTAGTTATGAGACACATTCGGCCGAGGGCAGGGTTGTGCAGAGGAAAAGTCATTGACTGTAAGTGGGCCAGCTTTGGAGCCAAAGAATATGTGACATTATTGTATATACGGATATAGAGTAATGGCAGTAAATGTTGCTCAAATTATTATTCGTAATTATTTATGTACCAGTCTTGTAACAAGTGTGGTCACACAGTGTAACAGTGAATTATATTGAAATCCTGTACAGTGCACCACCATCATAAAAAAAAACTACGTTCACCTTTAGCAATATTGATTAAACATTTTTGGACCAGTGAAGCACTAAAGTGGAAGCTTTTTAATCCTCTGTGTGTCTAATGTCAGTCAATAAAAAAACATCAATGGACTCAAACTAAATGCTCTATTGGAAAACAATGCATTGCATGCTGTGGACAATATCGTGCAGCACATGCAGGAGTAAATTGACCTTTGGACTGCTATTATTGCATGTGATTTGAAATGTATTGAAGCATGCAGCATTAAGTTAATTAGATCCCACTTGCCATAATTGTGTGCCACTCACACTTGATTGGCACCCTTGAGGCCATTACATTAATCAGTATCAGGTATTGCATTTACTCCAAACGATTTGCCTTCTCTCAATTTTGCCGTGTTTTTGTGTTTCTTTAACTGTGTGTGTTGATTGTTCATTGGTATACATTCATTGTGTTTTTATTCATGCATCCCCACAATTTGGTTACAGTACAGTATACTGTATGTGTCTCCTTATAGCAGTGCGGTAAAAGTGCCTCCACCTCATGGATGTGGCTACTGAGGTCGTCCGGCATCATCGCCAACAAGCCGTGGCCGCGCATCACTCTCACCATGACAACCACTGCTCTCATACTGGTCATGGCTGTCTTCAACATGGTACGTTTCACTCTCACCATGACAGCCACTGCTCTCATACTGGTCATGGCTGTCTTCAACATGGTACGTTTCACTCTCACCATGACAGCCACTGCTCTCATACTGGTCATGGCTGTCTTCAACATGGTACGTTTCACTCTCACCATGACAGCCACTGTTCTCATACTGGTCATGGCTGTCTTCAACATGGTACGTTTCACTCTCACCATGACAGCCACTGCTCTCATACTGGTCATGGCTGTCTTCAACATGGTACGTTTCTGACTTCACAGTACAGTTGTAGGACGGGCTTAAAATTCATGAGGGCGGGACATGAGGCTTAAGAGGCTCACTTTCATCCCCGCGGTAGCAGCCTGCAGGCTGTTATTGTGAGGGTCGGCTATCATTAGCATTAGCTCACACTGTTTACCTTTCGCCAGAAACGTTTACATGTTGGGAGCGATGCGAGACAAAGTAACAAATGACATACGAACTTTGGATGGATGACGATCACCGAGGACAGTGCTCGTAGTTTCAGAGTTATGGAGCGTTGAAAATCCTGCTTTGAACCGAGGTAAATGGAGGAGTTGTAAAGATCCCATAGCTGGTGGTGACAGAGGCGTTGCATAGAAACCGGACGAATGTTAAAAGCTGATTTGGGGCTCAACCACTTCATACTGTATATGGAGTATACGTGGGGGTACGTACATGGCTGATAACGTCCCATAGCTGGGTAGTACGAATATATAATATAATATATAGCAGAGAAAGAATAAAAAAAAATAAAAAAAGGAGCTAGCACACATATATTCGGGTCTGAAAACGCAGCAGTGTGCAGGGACCTTAACTGTGACATTGTGTGCTTACAAAACTAAGTAAAACAAACTACAGTCATAGAGAACATCTCCTTTATTAAGTGTTTTTTTTTGTGGATTATTTTCTTTTCCACACTGAAACACAAATATTTGTGACCAAATAAACAAATTATTACTAAACTAAACTAGTGAACCTGCTTTAAAAAACAAAAATCGAAATTAAATAAACACAAAAAACAAATGAATATTTCAAAACCATCATCACCTTGCTTCACTGTGTGGGATGGAGTGCTTGACCACTGATTTCCAGTAACCCTCCAGACAGCCTCTTTGTTCCTATAACCACTGATTAACACAGTGTAACAAGATGAGTAGCCCACTGCACTTCTCAAGATGAGTAGCCCACTGCACTTCTATAACCACTGATTAACACAGTATAACCAGATGAGTAGCCCACTGCACTTCTATAACCACTGATTAACACAGTATAACCAGATGAGTAGCCCACTGCACTTCTATAACCACTGATTAACACAGTATAACAAGATGAGTAGCCCACTGCACTTCTATAACCACTGATTAACACAGTATAACAAGATGAGTAGCCCACTGCACTTCTATAACCACTGATTAACACAGTATAACAAGATGAGTAGCCCACTGCACTTCTATAACCACTGATTAACACAGTATAACAAGATGAGTAGCCCACTGCACTTCTATAACCACTGATTAACACAGTATAACAAGATGAGTAGCCCACTGCACTTCTATAACCACTGATTAACACAGTATAACAAGATGAGTAGCCCACTGCACTTCTATAACCACTGATTAACACAGTATAACAAGATGAGTAGCCCACTGCACTTCATCATAAACCTGTGCTTGATTGGATCCACTACGTATGATTGTGTCACATGCTCAGCATGATTGGGTTACATGTTGAGAACAGGAAGTTGCACCACCTCACACTAAGTTCAATCATTATGTTGTCTAATTGCTGTAGTTGCTCTAATGCAATTTACAGTATATAGTGCAATTTTCCATAACATATGTTAATTACAAGGTCATTCGAGAAATAAGGAAGGTGTGGTTTTTGGCACGAGATTGGCCAAATGGGGATGCAGGGGAAACCTGCAGTGATTGTTTATATATACGGTATATATATATATGTATATACTCTGCATCAAGGCTAATCTGTCCATGACTAATTCAGAGTGTCTTCATCATTCTTTTTTTTCCCACCGAAGTTAGTAACTCCAAAACATTGGTGTATCCTCCCTTGCTTTGGTCTTGGGAAATGGAAAGTGCCACTTGTAGTCTTGTACCCTACTGGCTCACATGAGGAGCCCCCACCAGAAGGATGTAGTGGTGTCTCCATCCCGTTCAACATTCCCCACTGACAGGCGCCACCCCAGCCCGTAGGAGTGCCCTGACAAAGATCGCTTTCCCCGCCTGGCTTCCCTCCCCCTCAGCCAAGACAGATGGATGGATTTGAAAACCCCTAGGCTCTGCGGTGTCGAGCAAACTTTAACTGCATCTACTCTAATGTTACATGAAGGCGTCTTTCTTGAAGGGGCAAGTTCCTACCACTTATATAATTTAGCAAGGATAAAGGTAGCATGGTGAGAAATACATGAAAAAATGAAAAATGAAAAAATTAGAGACTTGTTTTGACTCCATTAATTTAATCTTTTCTAATATTGTACTAGGACATCTACTGTAATACTGATTCTGTGCAACAGAACATAAGTGCTTGCAGCTTATCACTCACTATGAGTCAGTGGTCATGGTTAGTGGCTATGCCAAGGGGGCAGGCAGGCTTTCCAACGTTGAAGCTCTAGGTCCTAGTGGTAGGACGAGGGACTACAGGCGGACCCGTGGATTCATGACCGGGAAACCCCGTGCAGCTGGGCTTTAACGTTGAGCGCTCGGTTGCCCTACGTCACTCAGGACCTCAAAGTTGAGGTCCTGGGAGGGACTTCCGGCAGTCTTCCGGGTGCTTCAAAACGCCACTGAGCAACTTCCACTGACATGAATAGCTGGGGGGGCGGAGCTTCGCGCTAGTTCAGTCTCTATTATATATATACTCTATGGGCTATGCACACAGCAAAGTCACTGGTTTGTCAGGGCTTGGTCACGTGTCACGCTTTGGGGATTAAAGACCATTTGGATGTTGTCTGTTGCAGTGGCATTTAAACATGTAACATTCATTTTCATACTTTCACTTCATTTCAATGTGCCTTTAACACATTAGATTTCCCAACGCAGTGAGATGCAGACCTAGTCTAAATTGTTTTTTGCTTGTGGTTATTTTATTGTGCGAAACATTTGCAGAATGCCCATTGGCTCCTTTTGTCAATATAAATAACTGGTTTCTGGCTATAATCTGCTGCTAGAATGAATGAGCATCTGCATTTTGAGATAAAGGGGACACACAAAAAAAAGCTATTTTCACTGTCGTTTTATATTTCACCATTAACTTTAAGTTTGAGGCTGGACTGAATAGGTTTGAACGTCTGTAGACAGAAAACTGGGGAAACGAAACAGGCTTGGCTCATAAGGGAATTGTAGCCACCAGTGGGGGGCCTGCAGGGAGCTATCTGATGAAGCAGTGTTAAGACCACGTTTTAAACCTTCACACAAATCCATTCCACAGATTATAATCTTGTTTCAGTTCTCAACATGGGCCAGTCGCTTAGGGCAGATGAACCAAATTGGCTTAGCTCATTGGACTAGAATCGTCATCATTTCCTGCAGGTTTGCTTTGAAGAATCCTCAGCACTGTTGGTCTCGCATCTGACTTACAGGTCCGACTAGATAGGAATTTCAGATACGCTTCATTGAGAGATACAGCAATAAGTGAATGGATAAATGAATAACAAATTAACAATATTTTTACTATTTCTCTTATACATTAAAAATGCATTTCTGTCAGGCAGAAAGAAAGCGGTATGTCCAGTAGCATTACTTTTCATCTGTTTGCTGGTTTTCAGGTTGTACTTACTCTTTGATGAGTGTGCGCTGGTGTTTTAATTTAATCCATCCATACATCCATACATCCATCTTCAACCGCTTATCCGTAGTCTGGTCGCAGCTCCACCAGAGTGCTCCAGACTTCCCTTTCCAGAGCAACATTAGCGACTTCCTCCTGGGGAATCCCGAGACGTTCCAAGGCCAGTGAGTCGATGTGTTTCCTCCAACTGCGTCTTGGTCTGCCCCGGGGTTCTCCTCCCAGTGAGACGTGCCTCGAGGACCTCCCTAGGGAGACGCCCGAGAGGCATCCTAACCAGATGCCCGAACCACCTAAGCTGGCTCCTTTCCAGGCGAAGAAGCAGCGACTCTACTCTGAGTCTCTCTCGTGTGACTGAACTTCTCACCCTATCTCTGCCAGCCACCCGTCGAAGAAAACTCATTTCGGCCGCTTGTTCTTGTTATTCTTTCGGTCATAACCCACACTATATGACCATGACACACGTTACAAGGTTTCGATTTGTTCTTTGTTGCAGTTCTTCGTGGAGGAGAACGTGATGCCTCCTGTTCCTGTTTACAATTCATCTAACGAGACGCTGTTTCTCCTAAATGGACAAGCTATCATTCACACCGACAAAAACAATTTCTACCTTCCTGTAAGTAATTCATGTCGCTGTGTAAGTGTATATGCTTTCTTTGCGGTTGTCTTTTCTCTCTAGCAGATATATGCAAATACACAGCGTGTTTATATGCAGTGTTTGCCATTATAGAAGTCCCCTACTCATGCTACTTCAGAATTTGCACGCAATTCGTAGTGGTGAACATAAAATGGTGGCACCACTTGGATTGATATCTGTTTCAATAGGGTATATGCACAGCATCCATTTAGGAAATAACTCTTCCTACTTCATTCACAGGTGTTACAGATGATATTAATTAAGGCTCTGTACAGTACAGTGGTTCTCAAACTTTTTAATTTCAAGGATCAATATGCGGTCTCACAGTTTCACACCCGTACAGGGCCATTTGGAACACATTCAAGGACACTTTTGACACCTACTGGTGTAGCAAAGTGTTTTCAGTGAGCCAACTTTCTCAGAATGGAACAAATTAGTATCATCGGTAACACCTGTGAAGGAAGTAGGGCCCGCGGAATTAGGAAGTGTGCATAGAACCTCTTGGGTTGATATCTGCTAACATTTCCTTACATATGCATGATGCTCAGTGACTTAACATATCCATTTATTTTGCTCTGTCTATCTCTCTTTCTTCGTAGTATTTCATATACAGTTGCATCCTTGGCCTCATCTCGTGCTCTGTGTTTCTGCGGGTAAACTACGTGCTGAAGATGATTATTATGCTGACAGCCGTGGTGGTTTACAACATCATTATACTACAGACACATTCCTCTCTGCTAGATGAATACAGCAGATTCCTGTACAAGAATGAAATTCTGGACAGGTACAGTATGTGAAAAGTGGGAAGGTGGTGGAAGGATGAGAGAGAGAGAGAGAGAGAGAGAGAGAGAGAGAGAGAGAGAGAGAGAGAGAGAGAGACACACACACACACACACACACACACACAGATGCGTTCCAAACATTTGCATGAACATGAAGCCTGATTTTTTGTCAACTGACTCTGTCACTCACTGCAAATAGCAATGAAACGTTTTGAGCTCTTATACTGTACGTAACGTATCTGCTCTTTTTTGTGACCTAATACAATGTATTAATTTAAGCATCAATCAGATCCATATAATATGGCCCTAGCATATGGTGGCACTCAAAATAAGTACCTAATATTGATCTGCCTATGTGTTTGAACATAATATAGGCCTATACGTTCAACACTGTAGGTGTAGGACTTTGGCTTATGTTCAGACACATATCACCTAATAGCATAACACGCTATTAGGTGATATGTGTCTGAACTGTTATATTATAACAGTTCAGAGCCTCAACCCCTCCTGCAGTATACCATTATCTATATTATAACAGTTCAGCTAGCCTCAACCCCTCCTGCAGTATAACTGTTATATTATAACAGTTCAGCTAGCCTCAACCCCTCCTGCAGTATAACTGTTATATTATAACAGTTCAGCTAGCCTCAACCCCTCCTGCAGTATAACTGTTATATTATAACAGTTCAGCTAGCCTCAACCCCTCCTGCAGTATACCATTATCTTGTATTCATCTGTTGATAACGTGCTTGCCTTTCCAAAGCTGTTGATTTTAACCATTTCCATCTTCACACTCCTGTCTTCTTTCTTCATCTTTGAGACTTGGCAGGAGCCTCCGAGGTCATTGTAATGTCAGTTATAGTATAGGAGCCTCCGAGGTCATTGTAATGTCAGTTATAGTATAGGAGCCTCCGAGGTCATTGTAATGTCAGTTATAGTATAGGAGCCTCCAAGGTCATTGTAATGTCAGTGTATAGTATTGATTGTGGTTAGAGATCAGATGTATTGAAGCATGACCAGAACCATGTTCACTTTCTACTAGTTTGACACCTTTCAGCGCTACAACAACCCCACCCCCCTTCCTCTCAGCACAGAAATAAAGAAATGGCCTCTTCTTGCTCCAAAGGGTCAGTGTATGTCATAATGTCAGTGAATGGAGCTAAGGTCAGTGTATAATGTCATAATGTCAGTGAATGGAGCTAAGGTCAGTGTATAATGTCATAATGTCAGTGAATGGAGCTAAGGTCACTTAGGTCAGTGTAGTGTCACTTACTTATCGTACTGTAGGACCTAAAGTACGATTGTCATGTTGTCATGAAGGCCATCATGATGATGATGATGAGCCACAGTCACAATTACAATTTACAATTTAGGCAGTTAGCAGACGCTCTTAATCCAGAGCGACTGACATTAAGCAAGAACAAAACATGGCGATACATCATATACATAAAGACTACTTATCATACGTGAGCTACGAACATGACAGTGGAATATGTATGAAACTATGCATATACTGTATACCAGCGGTTCCCAAACCATTTTGGCCATGCACCCCCTGTTACCTCCCGACCTAGCTGACACACCCCCCACATGGAAATATAAATTGCATAAGCTATATAGAGACATATATTTCCTATTTATCCACATATATGCACATATATGAACCTGAATATTGCATATGCAGGATAGGCTATATTCTGCACATACTTGCCATATATTGGCATAATATGTTAATATATTTAAAATAAAACCATAACACCATCATTATTTTCATGTTGCGTACCCCCTAGAAGGTGCTCGCGCACCACAAGGGGTGCACGCACCACAAGGGATGCACGCACCACAAGGGGTGCACACACCACAAGGGATGCACGCACCACAAGGGATGCACGCACCACAAGGGGTGCACGCACCACAAGGGGTGCACGCACCACAAGGGGTGCACGCACCACAGTTTGGGAACCACTGCTGTATACTATAGTGCTATGTCTACATAAAATGCTATCTAAGTTACATAGCCTTTGCATTTGCCTGTATTAAGGTCTAGGGCTAGGGCGAGTGCTACAGCAAGTAGCAGTCACACACTAACCTCATTAAGCTTCTCAATGCATTCACTTACCTCAGCTTTCTCTGATGTCAAATTGCAAATAAAACTGCTTTGGTCAACTGCTTCTCAAAGTTCAGTAGAAGAAGCCGTTAGATCTTTGCATAATAAGGATGAACTGCATAATAAGGAACATAGCTAAATGACCTGCTTTAATTGAGTTCAGGGAGACGGAGCGGACCAAGTACAGTCAAGTCAATTTACCCTGGTCAACTAAGTATTCATTTAATAAGTGGTTAACTTCTACTGCATTCTTGCATTCACAACTTGCTTGTGTTACACTGTCCTGCCATTTTATTTTGGCCATTGTCTGTGTGATTATCAGATTGAATAAAATAATACTGTATTCCATTAGCAAGTAAACCAAACAAACGTGTGTGTACAAAAATAAACCAAAAAGACTGACTGAGTTTGACTCCATGATTAATGCTCATTGTTCCGCACTCAGCAGACATTTTTGATTAAGTTCATTGTTGTTACTGTATCAGTGAATGTCAAATCTTCCTAGTAAATAACACCTGACAGTGAAATAAGGCAATGCCACAATCAGTTCAGTCATGCTGGTGAGTTGGCCATTAGAAAGAGAGCGTGCAAATAGCATCAGTAAACAAGGCCATGTCATGGCTAGGCAGCAACGCTAGACTTTAATTGGTTGACAGCTCGGAATGGTATGGTCTGTTACCCAGTCAAGTGACATGTGTCTTCAACCCCCTGATTGCAATCTGGAATCTTAATGAAATTCTCTCTCTGTCTCTCTCTCTCATTGCCCTTCGTTGCTTTGTCTCGTGGCTCTCGCTTCTTTTCTTTTCACCCGTCTTATTCTATTTGTCTTGTCACTCTCTCTCACCTTCTCTCCCACTTCTCTCTCTCTTTTCTCAACCCTTAAAGGCCAGGAGTTCTCAAAGACCTGAAGACAATGGGCTCTATCTCTCTCTTCATCTTCTTCATCACACTGCTTGTGCTAGCCAGACAGGTAGGCTCAGAACACAATGGCTTTGACTGATGCTATCGTCATGTCATCTCCACACAGCACCAGTTTTCAAAGACTCTGCTTTCTCTAACAACAACAGCTTTCTCTATTGTTAGCATTCTATTTTGGGAATGACTCTATTCTATGATGTCAACATGATCAACAATAACATCCATACATCTCTATGCTTTTCAATGTATTTCCGCTTCCACTGCTCATTGACACAACTATAAATTACAGTCATGGAAAATAAGCTGTGGAGGAGTTTGATATAGCTGACTTCTTTATAGTGCATATACCGTCTGCTTGTCAAAGGATTGTTTAGATGTAGATCAAAATAACACCCCTGACACCACTTTCAATATATAGCTTTTTATTACCTCCGAGTGGTGGAGTTACCAGTTTCTACTGTATCTATTGGAATTAAATATTGCTATACGCAGCCCCTTGGCTGCTATTACCCTGGTAGAGAGAGGTGCACAGAGAGACTAGTTTGTCTAACTAACTTACCCCGTTCCACTCCAGGTTTGTGATTTATGAAGGCTGGGCCACAGTGTTCTTTGCCGCACTGTACATTTATTAGCCAGCCCATTAGATGGAAATTGATGTTTGTGCAAAGGCAGAGTTCTGGTCCTGTAGAATAGCCTGTGTACTGTACTGTACAATATGTGTTTATTCTACAGGAAAATGCAGACATTTCTTTGCAAGACAATTAGTTTTGACAGAAATAAGAAAATATATATACCGTAACATGTTTACTGTATATATTTTCTTATTACAGATTTTTTGGAAGAAAGATCTTATGTGGTCACCATTTGGATGCCACTTGTTCACAGGGGAAACATAACATCTACACTACAGTCTTCTATAGTAGAGTGTGCTGTACACATATTTTAGTGTAATCTCAGAGAAATGTGAAAAATCATTGAAGTCCCTTTGTGCTTATTTAATGGTGAAATTCTGTAACCATATCATCAGGTGAGTTAATAAATAAATATATTGTTAAATCAGCTGCTAACTCTGACACTGAAGTTACTTTTCCAAGGAGTAGTACCACTTTGCTAATCACTTTGCTAAGTAGGCTACTCTCTCAAATACATCAAGTCATTCTCAAAAGACCTTACAATCTCACAATCACAAATAACAGTAAATATTTGGTGGAATTAAATTGAGCAGTCAACATGTTGCCTTTCGATACAGCTGTCTAGACCTGAATATTAAGCAGAGTAAGATTGAGTTTGAAGAGAAAATAAATGAGTTTGCCGAAGACAAATTACCAATGTCTTCAGTCAAATGAGTAGGTACCAGGTGCAACCATTAAGGAGTCAGAACTGGCAGACGCCATTTGTTAATTTCCATGCAGATACACACCCGCACTCACAGTCTGTCTGTCTGTCTGTCTGTCTGTCTGTCTGTCTGTCTGTCTGTCTGTCTGTCTGTCTGTCTGTCTGTCTGTCTGTCTGTCTGTCTGTCTCTCTCTCTATCTCTCTATCTCTCTCTCTCTCTGTCACAAGGAATTGGATTTCACATATTAACCTATGTTATCATTGCTTATTTATTTGTGCTCTTCTCCAAGTTGTTGCATTTCTTGATTTCACAATCCAATTTCTCGCCATTGATTGATGGATTCGCACCATGAAATCGGTTAATTGTGCCGTGCACTCTCATGGGAATTCACTGTGATTGATGGGAGAATGACATACTGTACAGTAGTGATAATATGTGATATTATGAACAACAAGGTCAAGAATAGATGTCTGAATATGAAATGCCATATTTAGTGTTTTACAGCCATTG
The DNA here is from genome assembly GCF_951216825.1 of Electrona antarctica. Lineage (NCBI taxonomy): Eukaryota > Metazoa > Chordata > Actinopteri > Myctophiformes > Myctophidae > Electrona > Electrona antarctica. The sequence goes on along the minus strand of NC_136811.1, from coordinate 25,440,585 downwards.
TGAATGGTCCAGATTAGTTCAATGTGGGACTAATGCACATACACACTATGCTACATACTTGATACTCAAATATTAGTTGACTTCTCCACAAAGGTCTACACGTGGCCCATTGGCCCACCTCCATTTTTCCCTTCAACTCCAAGGCTACAGACAGTATTTGTGCTGATTGTTGGGCTATTATCATGACATGCCCAGAATAGCTACAGTACACTAGGGTTCATGTTTGTTGTCTCCACCAGCCAAAGGCATGAGGAGAGTATGTTTTGCACTCCGTGTGTGTGTGTGTGTGTGTGTGTGTGTGTGTGTGTGTGTGTGTGTGTGTGTGTGTGTGTGTGTGTGTGTGTGTGTGTGTGTGTGTGTGTGTGTGTGTGTGTGTGTGTGTGTCCGTCCATCTGTCTGCGGACAGCTAATCTCCGGCACCGTTAACCTGTTCGATGTCAAACTTTGCACACACACACCCTGGATGCCAATGACAAACCTCTGCCCCAAATTTTACAGAACGGCCTGTTATAGCGCCACCATGAGGCAGATTTTCACATTTTTACCTATAACTGCACCGATCTGCGTGAAACGTTGCATGCATACACTCCCTAGAGGCCAAGGACAAACCTTTGACCTGCATTTTTCACATCTGCCTTTTTTAGCACCACCAGGTGGCCGACTTTTGTAACACAAAAAGTATCATTTTTTTATATATTACTCCTCCAGATTTTGTCGAAAAATCCCGCAAATCGTTACACAGTATCTTTATAGTCATATGCTCAAGACGGATCTGTCCGGTATTTCATATTCCATCCTCATTGGCTAACATTGTTTGCAAGTTGTTTATAAGTTTGCAGCATTGGCCCGTTCTTTTTTTGAAACTTTGTTTTTATTTTCCAAACAACAAACGAAATAGGTATATTCAAGAAAAACAAAACAAGAACAAAAACGAAGACAAACCAGTACAAAAAACAAATCAACAAGGACACAAAGCAATACACACTATTCACTCTTGTATAAATGAGGATTGGCCCGTTTTGAACAAAAAGCCTGAAATCATTAACGCAGCGTGCAATTTACATGACATTTTTCACGCACTTTCCTGCATGCGTGCGTGCGTGTGTTTTCATCAAAAATGTCCTCTTTCCTGCATGGATGAAATGTATTTTCTCTTTGCTAAAGAGCTGGAGTGACTTGGAGAGACCCCTACTATATAAAGCAATTTAACACTTGTTTTAACAAAACATATCACTTACACACACTACATTTCATCACCAATCTTTTTAACCGAAATTGTCCTTTTCTTTGTTCTGTGTGAATTGATGGAAGCAAGCAGTGCGGCTGTACCTTCAGTCTCTTCACCTTCTGTGTCCTCTTGTAACAGAATGAATATTACTGTAGGTTAGACTTCCTGTGGAAGAACAAGTTCAAGAAGGAGTGCGAGGAGATCGAGACCATGGAGAACCTCAACAGGGTGCTGCTGGAGAACGTCCTGCCCGCGCACGTCGCCGAACACTTCCTGGCTCGCAACTGGAAGAACGAGGTGACGACTACTGTGGTCACTCACCACTCCATGGATTACAGTTGACTGATTTCACTCATTTGGGTTCCATAAAAGCCAGCATAGGAGCCAACATGTCTTCTATGGAAGCATGTTGCGTATCGGAAATAGCCGGTCTACGATCGCAGCGCGACGTGTTGTGAACTTGTAAACCAGCTATTGTCTGTCATTAGTTATTTTAAGATTAAAGGGTATTTGAAGTGGTAGCAACAGAGTAGATGTTCAGAAGCATCTTCCATAAACAATGGTGTCAGAAATATCAAAAAAGCAAAGGTTAAACCAATGATTTGCTCTATGTAGAACAGCAACATGATAATAACTAAACATCATCATTAAACCTTCAGTCATGAAATTGTATTTAGCTCTTAGACTCATTTGGGGTTTTAATTCATGTATTATTTATTTCAAATAAGATTTGGCATGGTCTTTGTATCTATATTTTCACTATCTTTGAAATAGGGCTTAACTTGACACCAAATGTCTCTCTTGTGTCTCGACCCCTGTTGTGACAAGAGTTTAGTCTCATGAAAGTCCCATCTTTATGCATAACTGCTGCCCTTACATTGAACCTACTTCATGCTGTCATTCCACTACCAATTGTTGTGGACGTCTTGCTGTGTTGTACTGCAATGTACTGTACTAATGACACATACGGGGTTAATGTACTGTACTAATGTCTTAACAGCAGGACTTTTGAGTGAAAACATACAGGCTGTTCTTGTAGCGTGATTCAAAGCTGTGGCCCAGTTGCATAAAGACCCGCCCCCGCCTGCCTCTGATTGGCCCCCCTCCTGCTAGTAGTAGGGTGCCCGCGAGAATGCATTCTTACATTAATACAGCCAGAAAAACCCATTCTGGCAGCCAGCTCGGTAGCATGCTTCGCTAATCATTAGACTCCCAACCCACACCTCCTGGGTTCGAATTCTGCTCCCGTCACTATTTTTCCAACAACCGCGGACTAGTTTTTGTTTTTTTGCAGATAAAGTATAGTTTTGGACCGCAACGGAGGGGTGGCGTCTCAAGCGAACTTGAGCCACGAGAGACACCACCGAGCGCACCTCAGCCCCGTTCCAGTTGCAACCCGATAGGCACAGAATAGTACATTCTTGATCTTGACTTAAGCTTCAGCAGACTGTCCCTCCCTTGGGGTCTCTGTTGAGTTCGCTCCAAGGGGTAATGAATGTACAGATTAGGAAAACAAAAATCCCCCCCTTTATTATCTATACACTACAGTTTTGTGTTTGGAACGACATGGCTCCAAAATGGATCTCGGACTTCATAAGACCGGCCTGTGCATAAGAATCATGGCGCTGATTGGTACTGTGGTTTGTGAGACACACAGCGAGACACACAGACAGACACACAGCGAGACACACAGACAGACACACAGACAGACACACAGCGAGACACACAGACAGACACACAGAGAGACACACAGACAGACACACACAGACAGACACACAGACAGACACACAGCGAGACACACAGACAGACACACAGACAGACACACAGACAGACACATCCTCTTCCAATCTAGACCACTAGCCTCCTGCAGAACCATGCTGTAAAAATGGCCATGCAGCATTTTGGAGTAGAGCTGTGAATTCATTTAAACGCTAAAGAAAACTGAGTAGTTACTGGAGAAAAAGCTCTCAGCAGCACCAACAGCACTCTGGCAAACCTCAACAGGGTAATGCACTGAACACTATCTGACTGTGGCAATATGCACTTTTCTGATGCTTGGTACTGTATATCTCTGGAGCACCTTTAAAGAAGCACTGGCTCTCAGGGTTTCAGGGGAGGGTGCTGGTGGGCATGTGAATTTTCATAGCTTTTTTGAATACTGCAAAAAGTCTCAGCAAGCTACTCTTATTTCTACACTTTTAGAGGAGCGTAGAGAAGCTGACAAGCCTGACAAGTCTGACAACTAGAATCAGCATTCTGTACTGTAGAAAAGCTATAGGTCTGGAGAGACTTTGTAAAGCTCAAACTGAGGTTTTTACTGTGTGGTCTTTTATGGGGATTCTGCATTTCCAACATGTGTTGAATTCATTATTTAGCCTTTTAGGTTATGTCGTATATTAAGGAGCCACATCACGATGAAACATCAATATTGCTTATATAATGTTATATACTGTTTGTGCAGGACGAACCTTCACTGACTGAGTTTCTGCATGCTAGCTCTGAGAGGCTTGATATTAGCTGGCCCACAGACACATTCCCATTAGGGCCTATAGTGATCAATTGAAAAGGTTTGCTATGAAATTGTAAAGGCTATTGAATTGGACCGTGGATACCATTATATAGATTTGGCTGTCATTGTGTTAACCTATAGAAATTACCATCTACTTAGTACAGTATGCGGTGGTCTAGACGAAGGAAACATACTGGGGACGCACATGCACGTGCATACCCCACATGCACTATTTGGGTAGAATTATATAGGGTCTCAAATGTGCGCAGATCCACAGTCCAGAGTAAAAGCAGGGAGAGTGGCAGTGAGATCATGCAGGGTTCCAGATGAGATCGGGAACAGCTATGATGGGACTGCTCTGGGATGGCTAGCACAGGAGTGGACTGCTCTGGGATGGCTAGCACAGGAGTGGACTGCTCTGGGATGGCTAGCACAGGAGTGGACTGCTCTGGGATGGCTAGCACAGGAGTGGACTGCTCTGGGATGGGATGGCTAGCACAGGAGTGGACTGCTCTGGGATGGGATGGCTAGCACAGGAGTGGACTGCTCTGGGATGGGATGGCTAGCACAGGAGTGGACTGCTCTGGGATGGCTAGCACAGGAGTGGACTGCTCTGGGATGGCTAGCACAGGAGTGGACTGCTCTGGGATGGGATGGCTAGCACAGGAGTGGACTGCTCTGGGATGGGATGGCTAGCACAGGAGTGGACTGCTCTGGGATGGCTAGCACAGGAGTGGACTGATCGGGAATTTGGTAACTAAGCTTTGTCCTTGGTCGTGCCTGGTCGTCTCCAATCATTTATGCTACAAGGTCGAAACGACAGTTATTCACTTGTTTCCATAGCTTGTTCAGTTCCATGTTCTTTATTTTCTTTTCTGCATTAGGTCCATGTTAATGGTACTTTACGTTTCATTGTTTTGTTAAAATACCTCTACCGTATATTCCCATAGCAATTATTGCTATAGATAAAGAGTGTTTGTTCGGGTATCCCCATCTCTCCAGCTCCGAAGAAAACAGAAATTACATTTTCAGGTTGGGATACTAACTTCATCCAATCAGGAGAGAGGAGAACTCAGAAGATGTATGATAAACAAACACAGTTGGAAGTAGAACACAAGCTGATAAACGCTTCTCTCGTGATTCGATAAAACATTGAACCCGCCTGAAATTGTATTTTATTTTTTATTAAATATCTGGATAGACAGGGAGACCACTGTTACTGGAAAAAACTAAAAAGCAATGATCGGAATAGAGCGCTTTACATTTACAATAAACCTTTTTAGTTTAACCACAAAATATCACTCACAGCACCGTTAAAGCTTATTACTATTACTTATGATACTATGATACTTTTTGCATTCAATCATATTTTTCTTTTCTTTGAGTACCTTGTTTGGGCTTTGTCTACGGTTCATCTTCCATGACATACTATGTCTTTGTCTACGGTTCATCTTCCATGACATACTATGTCTTTGTCTACGGTTCATCTTCCATGACATACTATGTCTTTGTCTACGGTTCATCTTCCATGACATACTATGTCTTTGTTTTCATACTGTATCTCCTGTCTTTGTCTACGGTTCATCTTCCATGACATACTATGTCTTTGTTTTCATACTGTATCTCCTGTCAGCCTCTGTGTTAAAACGTGTGTTTGATCCTCCAGGATCTATACCACCAGTCCTATGAGCTGGTGTGCGTCATGTTTGCATCCATCCCAGACTTTAAAGAGTTCTACACAGAGTCTGACGTCAACAAGGAAGGCTTGGAGTGCCTCAGGCTCCTCAACGAGATCATTGCTGATTTTGATGAGGTAAATGGCTTCAATTTGGCTCAACATGAGACTGCCTGACTGACAACATCAGTGCTTGGAACTACCCCAAGGAGATTTACTGTTGTTTCATTCTTAATGTTACTGATGTTGCCTCTAAATTAAAAACTGTACATTATGTGTATCTATAATTCAGACTAGAGCATACTGTACCTATAGGATCTATATTTCTATGGTGTCTTTTGTTTGCCATAATGCAAAACGATCCTGTTGTAACCTCTCTCTCTGTGTGTGTGTGTGTGTGTGTGTGTGTGTGTGTGTGTGTGTGTGTGTGTGTGTGTGTGTGTGTGTGTGTGTGTGTGTGTGTGTGTGTGTGTGTGTGTGTGTGTGTGTGTGTGTGTGTGTGTGTGTGTGTGTGTGTGTGTGTGTGTGTGTGTGTGTGTGTGTGTGTGTGTGTGTGTGTGTGTGTGTGTGTGTGTGTGTGCACCTGTCCTTCCTTCCGTCTGTCTGTCTGTTGAAAAACAGTTATTATCCAAGCCTAAATTCAGTGGAGTTGAGAAAATCAAGACCATTGGCAGCACGTACATGGCTGCGACAGGGCTAAATGCATCACCTGGGCCAGAGTACACACAGGTATACACATACTACACACCTGGGCCAGAGTACACACAGGTATAAACATACTACACAAACGTCACATTCAGTTAAAGGTGTACACAGTAACATGACCCCTTTTGGTGTTTTAACTAAGCATTATGTTATACTTTAGCCATTGGAAAATAGCAGATTTACAAGCTCGAGCTTGTAGGTCTGCTATTTTTGAAAAATCGTGAAAATGCGGCACAGATCTTTGAATATATATTCTTTCAGAAGACTTTTCTTTTTTTTCGACAAAGTATTATTCATGGATTAATGAGGATAAATCAATAGAGTTAAAGTTATGCCTTTGTGATACGTTATGCCGTCAGCATGCATCAGTAGTTACTAATGTTGATGATTTTAACATCTATCCTTTTATGTGAACTCTGTTCAGTGTATTCTTTGTGAACCCAGATTTGTTTTCGTTTAGTTAAAGCCGTTAAATTAAGCAACATTTTTAATTACTTTACATTTCTATTTAATAGAAAATGCATATCACTGTAATGTCTTACTGAAATGATATTCATATTGGCTGTGCTCACTCCATCAAACACAACAGACATACTGCATCCTATCTTGTTTGTGTTCCCAAGGAGCATGACAGACAGTACATGCACATTGGAACCATGGTGGAGTTTGCGTTTGCCTTGGTGGGGAAGCTAGATGTTATTAATAAGCATTCCTTCAACGACTTCAAACTCAGAGTTGGTGAGTCACATTCACAACCATGTCGGTCTTTCCTTTTATTTTTGAATCATCTATGGATGACCAAAAATAACTCCTGTCAGATATATTGGGGAACATATTTTGGACACATACTGCATACAGATTCAGACTGAAATAACATGCAACAGTCAGAAAGATGGTTTTATATACTATTATAAACCATCAGATGGTGCAGATCAAGGTAAATTCCAAGGGGTGTGTGCGTGGGGGAGTTACCAGAGCATAACTGTACTGTACTGTATGTGGTACAGAGGTACAGTACAGTGCAATACCGCCAATCACAGCATGCGTGCGTGCGTGCTGCCTGTGGCGTGCCTCTGTGGCAATATCAAAATTGAGTCAGAAGCCAAGTCTGAGGAGAGGCCTGTTTATTTACTGCTGTGAAAAGACACAGACATGCTGCTCAGTGTTTATCCGAGCCTGATCCTCCCATGCTCTGATGACATCCTACTGTATGACATAACATCCTTATTGCGAAGGCTCTTATAATTGGTAATCTAATACTTAGTTGACCATGGTCTGCTCTGTAGTCTGTACTTGGTCCTCTCTGTTTTTTCCCTCAAACCCCAAATCTCTTAGCCTAAAATAGCTGAGCTTGCAAGCACACAACTCATATGTAGACCACCGATTTTGGCGAATGTTCCCCACAGAAGTGGTTAAAAAAAATGATATTGTGTCTTTACTCTGTAACTCAGCTGCGAACGATATTTTTGCACAGGACCATCTGTACATGTTGTGCAAATATATAGCTGAGGTGAATCATCAGAACTATGTGGACAAAATCCAATATCAGATACTATATGCATATGTAATCACTGTAAAAAAAAAAACACACTGTTAGCGATAGGCCCATATGCATGCATGTGCGGGTGTGTGTGTGTGTGTGTGTGCATGTGCGCATCCTACAGTATGTGTTGATTGAATGCTGGTTTTCACCTGGCAGGTATCAACCATGGTCCGGTGATAGCCGGGGTAATTGGAGCCCAGAAACCACAGTATGACATCTGGGGAAACACAGTGAATGTAGCAAGCAGAATGGACAGCACTGGAGTCCTGGGGAAAATACAGGTAACTCACTTCTCATATGTGCTGTTATTGTCTCCACCAGGCCGAAGGCATGGGTATTAAAGAGAGTATGTTTTGCGCTCCGTCCGTGTGTCCGTCCGTCTGTTACCAGCTAATCTCCGGCACAATTAACCCAGTCTATGCCAAACTTTGCACACACATTCCCTGGATGCCAACAACGAACCTCTACCCCAAATCTTCCAGAACGGCCTGTTATAGCGCCACCATGAGGCAGATTTTCAAATTTTTACCTATAACTGTACCGATCTGCGTGAAAATGCACACTCCCTAGAGGCCAAGGAAAAACCTTTGCCCTGCATTTTTCACATCTGCAGTGCCACAGAGGCTATCAGATACCCACAGGCTATCTGATCTCCTGTCTACACAGCAAAATGTGGAGTTTTCATTGAACTCAGAGTGTAAATATGGACCCTTAGGTCCCTCTTTAGACAGCTACAGTAGCACTCCAGATTTGACTGAGTAGAGAGCGTGATGTTTGGTCATACTCCAACGATAGGATGTGCTCAAGACGGATCTGTCCGATATTTCACATTCCATCCTAATTGGCTAACATTGGCTTCTAATCACCCGTCGCTCCCGAACATGCATTGGTCCGACATGCGTTGCACCGTGTTTGCGGTTAGGGGTTTGGGTTAGGTTGTCGGTTTAATGATAGTTGGACCAATAGTATGTCGGAACTAAAGCCTGTACCCCCAAGAGGCCGACTTTTGTAAAACACATTTTTTGATATTACTCATCCAGATTCTGTCTAAAAATCCTGCACATCGTTAGACAGTATCTCTATAGTCATGTGCTCAAGACGGATCTGTCCGATATTTCATATTCCATCCTAATTGGTTAACATTGGCTTCTAAAGGATTGTCCCGTTTTGAAAAAAAGCCTCAAATCATGAACGCAGCGTGAAATTTTCGCGAAATTTTACACACACTTTCCTACTAGTTTAGAAATTGTAGTCACGGTAGAAATCTGTAAGATTAGACTGGAATTGTCCGATCCTACATCAGTAGTACAGTGTGAACTCTCTTTCTCAAATATCAATAAATCTAAAGCCATATGCTATGGCACGAGGCAGCAAGGAATCTAAAGCCATATGCTATGGCACGAGGCAGCAAGGAATCTAAAGCCATATGCTATGGCACGAGGCAGCAAGGACATCACATCATCTCAGTATCACTGTCGTGTTTACAGCTGCTTGAGCACCAATAACACTTGACTGGTTTGAGATCACCCACAATGCCATGCAGCTCATGACATTTTATACATTATATTAAATGTCATAGATCTAGTGCTAAACGCAATGACATTTCAAAGTACAAACTCGTAGTAGAGCGCAGACCTTCACCAAGGCAGCACAAATGAATGTTCTGAAGTCCGTATTATTATTATTTTTGCAATACCTGTGAATAGTTTTAAATTATTTGACATATCTCTCTGACTGAACCAGTTTTCTTCAGTTCTCTAGAGGTTTAGTTTTTTTATCAGTGAATTTTGCAGGCCTGCTGGTATCAATCCCAGTTGTGTGAGATGACTAAAACGGACATTTCCCATCCGTAGGTTACAGAGGAAACAAGTGATCATCTCATCACCCTGGGCTACATGTGCTCCTGTCGAGGCATCATCAACGTGAAGGGCAAAGGAGAACTTAAGACATACTTTGTGCACACGGAGATGAGCCGCTCGCTGTCCCAGGGGAATGTAATGCCATAACACTGAGACCATCAACACAAACTGGATTTACAAAAGGGACAGGAGATCTGTTCTCATGGCTACAGGAGTAAATATCTCATTTCACAGATAAGTTGAAACAAGTCATGACGAGATCTGATCGATACCATACAGGAAATGGAGTAATTAGATTTGACTGTTCCAGTGTGAATGCAAGCCTTACAGTCACTGCTCCGCAGCTGTAGTATACATTTTCTCACTTATATAATTGTAGGTGTAGTGCATACAGCATGTCGACGGTAGACCTGGGATAGATTGTAATTTGACTGACTTTGACTGTAACTTGACAGTGTTGTAATTGAGGGAGAAGAAACTAGCAAATATTTTATTGTAGCATGGCAGCAAGTGCATGGCAGCTATTTTTCAACATTATGGCTGCCAGATGTCCCCAGTTCATAGGTTTTACACCAGTTGGTTAAGTGTGGAAAAGACATGAACTAATATAATATCAATGATGTTTTGGATTATCAAAGTAAAGTTGAATATGATGTAGATTGTTTTTAGTGTCCTAGCTGTTGTCTTGTTGACATGTTTGATGTCTACAAAACAGTCTTTAACATAAGGAAGTTTCCAGGCTAATTACCTGATGCAGCATTCCATAGTACCTTTAGGCCAGGTGTGTTTCCATCTGAAAAGGTGTCAGCACATGGCATTGGCTCTATTTTTGTAGAGCGCTGTACGACACCTTGTCGCCTAAGCATACTGCAAATCAGGCAGTACAGATGTATGGAGTGCATTCACTCCAGTCATTCTGTGACCCCAAATAATAATAAACCAAATATATAGGGACGCAAAATACTTTACAGATAGGAGCTGTACTGTAAAAAAAAAAATGAAAGCGCAGGATAAGTGATGAAATGGCATACTGCATGAACCACTGCTGCGAGCTATATATATATATGTATGTATGTATGTGTGTATATATATATATATATATATATATATATATATATATATATATATATATGTATATGTATATGTATATGTATGTATGTGTATATGTATATACACACACACACACACACACACACACACACACACACACACACACACACACACACACGGAAACAGACATTTGTGTACATACTGTACCTCTGTATGCTTTTTCCTTAGACGCAAAACATCTTGGATGTATTGAAAGGTGGTCCAGGACCATACAGAAAAGATAATGAGAAAGTATATGATATTCATGCAGGACCAGGTTTCCCAACAGCTTCTACACTACACACATATAAGGACCATACCGGGGGTCTATAGTGTTCTGCTAATTAATTACCATTCATATACTTGACATTAGTGCTGATCATTTTCCAAAGCATGCCGTAGTTTGTTTGTCTTTGCCTGGTCACTTGCAGTAGGCCAAGAAAGATCTACCCCAAATGTTTCAAATCGGCCTCATGGTGGTGCTATTGCAGGTCGCAACACAGTCCTGGATAGCCGACCCGGCCTGGAGGGTATCTGTGCTCTGAGGAGTGAACTTTTCTACTTTCAATTCATTTCAGTACAGTGTGAAAATTAACTGAGGCTCTTATTAACTGAGGAACATGCTTGAGGCAGGTAATGCTATACACCGAATAATGTTGTGGTTCATTGCATCCATCCTTGTATTACAATTTAGTTTAGTTTGAAAAGTAATAACCACAGATTAATACAATTTGAGGATAAAACACAATAAAGTCCAGGATTTATCCATTGTTGTCCATTCAAAAAATAAAAATGAATGATTTGAAAGGTCTAGCCGAATGTAGTCCCTGGAGAAAAGATGAATATATTGTACAAACTAAATTCAAATGTCCACGACTTGCAGTTTTGTTTAGCTAGCTTCTCAATTACGTCATGATCCGTAGCGTTTTAATGACTTTGGACAAAATGTACGACAACCTCCAAGACTGAAGCAATTCATGGCTAAATGGTTTGTGTACTGTACGATATAGCTGAACTGAAGCTGTGAGTAAACAATGACATGTATTTAGACCGGTATGATCCTTAAATGGCTCTGATCATTCTTGTGCAACACTACAGTAGGAGGAAAATATCTTAGTTTTATACTCACTCGCATCTCATCTCCCTGTCTATAGAGCCCGACTAGCCTCGGTACCCAGGCTTTTAATTTCGTTCGCATTCGGCTCAAAAAACGAAAGCCTGGGGGAACGAGAGACATTTCCTGGTCTAGCAAAGTAGGAGTGGGAGTGAACTACAGTGCAGAGGGGGCGTCGCTTTCCTCCACTGATTTATACCAGGGAGGGGAGGGGCGGAGGGGGGCAGGGGTGGGGGCTCAGATCGGTGAACCAATATTTTCCAGCGGTTGCTCCTTGCGCGCCCGCCTCTCTAGACCAGAAAGCAGGCTGGCTAGGCCAGGCTAGATGACGGTGGGCTGCTCATAATTCCGACTATGTGGCTTCACGTGTGGTTAGGGATATGGTTAGGAATGGAGCGAGTCGGAATAATGTGCCGTCGGAACATTGACATGGCACCGACTGACACCGATCCTGATTTAGACTGATATTTTTGTCAAAACATACAAAAGTTCCTAATCAATTTCAAAACCTTGGATATGATTAAGTTATTAACCTGTCAGTCTGGTCCTGTGTAGTCTCTCGAGACAGACTGTTGAAAAGAGGTCACTGTTTTTTGTTATTTTTTGACGATGGGTTCTCAGATTGGGTCCTGTGTGAATGTAATCATTGTAAGTCAAAAGGATAAATTGACTTTTAGAGGGAATATTTTAATTTGGGGAAACCCATCCCAGGTCTGTGTACAGGGTAGCACTACAGTGTGTACGGTATTGTGCAATGGTTTTGTAAGAAAAGCAAATATTACCAAAAAAGTGTTTTGATGTTTCAATGATGCCATTGTTTTTTTTGTAAAGACTTATTCATTAAAATTTGTAGGTATTTCAGTCATGTGGGGAGTGGTCATTGACAAACTAATCACAATTATATCAGCTGTGCTGTATCCACATCCGAGTGTTTTAAAAAGTAGGTTTCTACCTGACAGCAACGGTATATTAATGTTTCTTTTCCTAAATGAATGCCGTCATCATACAAGAGTGTCGCAAAAAAGTAGGGAAAATACTAGATCTACAAGCTCACAACGCATATTGATGCAACACGTTAGGAGCTTGTAGATGAGTACGGTAGACGGTTTTGGACATGTACGTTTTCTGCCCGACAGTGATAGAAGAATGAACACGAAAAAAGATCTCTGCTCACAAGCTTGACTGGTGATAAACCCACCCCATATTTGCATATTGGGACCTGATTGGTGCCCCACAACTTCGGGGGGAGCTAAATCCAATCACAACCGAGCGGGGCCAGACCGAATCGTGCTTTGTTGTTGTTGTTGCACAGGCAAGATTGGTCTGGTTTTCAGACTATGAGAGCACAGCCTCTGGGCAGCCTGTCTTTCTTGATGTTCAGGCTGTGCACTGTGACATTGTGAAGATTTATTTCGGTTTATTAGTCACCATGGTCAAATGACCATGATACTGACATCAGTATAATAGCAAATCAAAACAGTCACGTTTGCGTCTTAATTTATTTAAATAGATTACATATATATTATAGTACGATTGGAAATTCAGTCAGATTGAACAAAATGGGTGCTGTTTATTTTGCTTACCTACAATGTCGCACATCGGCTACGGCTACTAGGCGCTAAGCTAAGCAGATAATCAGGGCCCGGTGGTAGCTCCGGCTTTGAGCAGTAAAAAGTTCAAACTATTTAGAAAATCTTTCGAAAATGATTTAGTTGTGAAGTGGTTCAGTGTTTAAGGGTGTGTAACTCCCTTTTGATTACAATCATATATTCTCAGAGTTAAAGTAACACTGGGGATTTTACTGTGTAAAACTGTGGGGTAACATAATAATAATACAAAAAATGCTGAGGGCAAATTGAATCACTGGTTTAAGAAATACAGATCCACAGTACAGTCTGAACTATTTCCTCCTTTGATGTGTTAAGAGTTCACCAATTTTGAGAGACAAAAGAGTGGATCATTTGACGTCACAGAGGAGTGCCACAGCGCGCAGGATCCAATAGTCTGGTGGAAGAGATGTCCTCAGGTCAACAGCTGCGATGTAATTCATGTCCATTCTCACTGGCTTCTTATAAATGGGGCAGGAATACAGGCGGGCATCCTTTGTACCTGCAACACAAGAATTTACATAAAGTATGCATCGCTGCACAGACTGGACAATAAAACCATTGAAATCAGGAATATGATCTTCCACATACAGTAGTTAATTCAGTGGAATAATATCTCATGGCATTAATAGAATCCTCTGTCTTTATATTGGTAAAATGTTGCAAATCACACACATTCTAAATTAGGGAATTAATGTGCTAATTTCTTTTTTCTACAAGGAAAAAAATTGCCCTATAGTTAATTAACTTAGCAACACCTCAGTTACTGTTCATTCACCCAGTCTGTCCCAACACAACCAGGCCAGACCCTCTTGAAGAGCCTTATAATGAGCATTGTGTGGAAACACTGAGTGGCTGGTCCCTTGATGCCACCCCTTGTGTTCCAACTGAATGGACTGGAACCAAGTACATGCAAGGGAAAAAAAGAAAACAAGCAAAAACACGGACCTGTCTGCTTCCCCATATTCCATCCCCATTCCAAAGTTTGCAAGATTGTTCAGTTTTTAACAAAATGCCTCATCAAATCAGGAACGCAGAGTGCAATTTGAGGGAATCTGTCATACATATTCCCACTAGACCGAGGAAGAAATGCCACTTGAAGATTTACACATCAGCCTCATGGTGGCGCTATAACTGTCCCATTCGTGTTTTTACCTATAACTTCACCGATCTGTCTAAAATTTCCATCAGATTTTATCCAAATACCACGCAAATCGGTACAAATGATCTTCTCATATTCAAGTATGGACAGTTTTTTTGTACAAAATGCCACGAATCATGAACATTTTAGCCTTACAGTAGGTTAATCAAGTTGGAAAAACTCCAGCATTAAACTTTAGGCAGACTGGGATTACGGATCTGTCCGATATTTCATATTCCATCCTAATTATTAGCTAACATTGACTTCAAAGTTTGTCGGATTGGTCCGTTTTGAACAAAATTCCTCAAATCATGAATGCTGCGTGCAATTTACATGACATTTCGCACGTACAGTACATTCCCACTAGGCCAGGGAAGAATCCCACCTTTTTCATTGCACCACCAGCAGGTCGATTTTTGGAACAAAATGCCTCAAATCATGATATGCAGCGTCCAATTGCTGTGAGAGGCGTAACACGAAATGCCCCAGTTTTCACATTGGCCTATTATAGCACCACCAGGAGGACGCAATAACCTACCTGCCCTGGTGGAGACGTGTTGTGTCTAATTCTTCCCCAGAGCTTCATGTCAATAAGCAAAACAAAGTAACAAACGTACCAATTATCTCAATCTCCAAAGAACAAAAGTGTTGGCACTAATCACATTGACACTAGTTGAGAGTCCATTATTTTTCTCAGTCAACACTATCGACAGACTTGTCTTAGGAGCATAAAACATCTTTAGGCGGCCGTTCTGTTGCTGCCTGTCTTGGTCCGGTCTGGTCTCAACCAGAACAAACAGTGATACACAATGCTGGTAATCCGTTCCCAGACTAAATAAATAATGCTCAGTCTGCCCGAAATTGTAATTGTTAATATCCATTGATTCTGATTGGATGCAAATGTGAGCAGGGGCTGGGAGGGAGAGAGATTGAGAGAGAGAAAACCCTAAAATCTGATATAGAAATAAAGAAAAAAACGTATGGAAGAATCATTTTCTCATTAACATAGCATCCTTTCCCTCCCAAATCCACCGTCCAAGTCCTTACCATTGTTCTCGGCGTACATTCGGATCACAGGCATCATCTCAAAGAGGACCTTGGGTTTGGAGTCGATCAGTTTACAGCTGCGGCGGTCCCAGCCGGCCCCCTCCAGGTAGAGGCCGTAGACGTACACTCCCTCTGCAGGGGGCTGGGTGATGTCATCCTTCATCCACCTGGTCACCTCGTTACACAGCACCATGCGGTCCAGAGCGCAGCCCCTGTTGGCTCGAGTGATCTCCTGTGAGCACAGAGAGACCACACCACATCTTAACTATTTTCCCCAAACAGTATTTTGGGTCAGTAGGTCTAAGGGTAAATATACTTTTTTTTGTTTCCTACATAAAATAAAATAAATATATGTACTATATACCTGTATAAATTCAAACTTTTTTCAAAAGAATTTCCATAAGTAAGTGAGTCACTTCACTCATGTGAAGTGAGGGGTACAGCAAGGGCAGTATGTATATTAGCCCCATATGTGCCCTCTCCCTACGCTCATTCTGTAGCTCCGAGATGAGGTCACACACAGGGCCCCTCCCACCCCGTTCAGAAACGGCGCATGTTTCCACAATTCCACGATTCTTACCTTTTCTAAACAATTAATCAAAAACGTGAAGTGGTGTGAAGGGTTTACACTAATTCAACGTCAACAACGGCAAAGAAAATCCAACTTTAAACGGTTACACGAGCGTCTAGCGGTTGTTTAGCATGTTTTTCAAGGAAGTTGAAAAGCTTTAGCGCCTCCCCTGGTCGAAAATTTCCAACTGACTTCAGTTCACTCGACATGCACGTGCACACGCACAAATCCCTTGATAAACATGGAAGCGGCTGACTAAACCAACCGCTGTAACGCTCGTAACCGTTTAAAGTTGGATTTTCTTTGCCGTTGTTGACGTTGAATTAGTGTAAACCCTTCACACCACTTCACGTTTTTGATTAATTGTTTAGAAAAGGTAAGAATCGTGGAATTGTGGAAACATGCGCCGTTTCTGAACGGGGTGGGAGGGGCCCTGTGTGTGACCTCATCTCGGAGCTACAGAATGAGCGTAGGGAGAGGGCACATATGGGGCTATATGTATATCAGCCAGATGATGTCCTAAACAAACAATGTTTAGCTAAAAGGAAGGCACCGAAGCAACCGACAGTTAAAGCCTTTATTCAGCAGGGCACAAGTAAAAACGACAACGTTGACCTGACGAAGATGTTGACGATATAGTTATATCGAAACGTTGTTGTTTGGTGCTGTTTTCTCTGACTGAAGCTTTGTGCACTACAGCCAGGCAACCCTGCTGGAACAGATGGTTTAATTAATACGTACCTGGATATTGTAGGCATTGTGGGGAATTTGTGAAGGAGGTTTTGCCCATTCCAGAACGATAGGTTGTGTTTATGAATGGTCACTAGACCAGAGGTCAGAGGTGTTACTTTGGATCTAACTTCCAGGAGGCTAGAGGTGTTTGTAGCCTCCTGGAAATTGGCTTGTGTGTCTTCCAAACTACCACTGCTTTTCACTACTGCTGCTTTTTTAATGAACTTGAAGCTGGGCTGAATCACTGAATTCATGTGGAAACAATGTGGAACGTCTGTGACCAACAAACACACATTGTATTGTGTTGATTTGGTGCTTTAGAGAACTACTACAAACTGAACCAAATAGTATGGTTACAAAATGTACAGTTAGTTATTTCAGTACTGTATGAATGATATCCAAACTTAAATTGCAGCAACTGACAACAACAGAACGTTTTTTCCACATCCTCCCATAGGGATTTATTCATTTTCTTTTCATGAGGCTGATATTTTTGTTTTGATGTCACTTAGTAAAGGTGCTTAGAGCAGAACAAAGAGGACCTTGGCGTAATGACATTTTAGAGGAAAGGTTTCTACAATGGGTGATTGACCTGGAACTAGGAACAAGTAACATTGAAAGAAAAAGCAAGCTGTTCTGCTGGAAAACAGAAACAAAGCCTTTGTCTGTCTGTGTAAGTTCATGAATAAATGAGTTCCCATTCTCCGAGTCCCTTTCATCTAGAGCAGAACACTATGCCAATGTACATATACAGTATGCCAAGAAAAAGTCAGAGGAAAACACATACAAGCACGCACACACGTTTGTGTGCTGTGCCATCTGGTGCCCTCCCCAGTGGTAGCTAAATAGCTGGGTGGTGTGTTACCTGTCTCATTGCTGTCAGGAAGCCCTGTGGGTTGAAGAAGCCTGTCATCCAAAAACAGTTGGGTCGACCCTCAAAGATCCAGGACTGAAACTGCCGGTTCCGCTCCAGCAGCTCTGTAAACCAGAATCCCAAGGTGCTGGAGGCCCACGATGCCTGAAATGAGCAAGAACAACAAAAGCAGAATATAAACAAAAGAAACAAAGAAAGCTGTTCCATGATCCATGCTGATCTGAGTAGAATACAACAGGATGTGAAACGGACCGGCTCCACTGGAGCAAAGCTTAGCCAAAACAGCACAATTCAAGCACAATGGAATAGAACAGACAGAAACTGGGGACAACAGGACAAGATAAAGTAAAGCACAGGATGAGGACGTATCCCATATAAGAACTTATCGTCACAGATAAGAAAGACCAGACCAGAAACAAAAAATATGAGGTTCAACACAATGTTGAACCTTGGCCCTGGATTTCCTGTCTGCACAATCCAAGCACATATTATTCCAATAATGTAATGGTTGTGAGTGCATTCCTTGAATGCCAACCCAATTATTAAAATGCAAGCCACAGACAGAGAGAAAAAACATACAGACTCATATTTCTTTCTTGTTTTTCTGCCTCGATAGTAAAGTTGGTCAACTAAACTGGCAAGTCATTTTCCTCCATCAGTTAAATGTACACTGTTAAATTCTATTAGACAAATACAGGCAAACACAAATGAAGCATACTCATCTGTCCATCTGTATGAGCTACTAGAGACTGATTGACTGACTGTTACTACTATGATCAAGTAGGTCTACTATGACCTATTTGGCATCAGAATATGTGCTTTAATTTAGAGCATTTGAGTTTGTGAGCAAGGCACTGCTGAATCACACTACTGTCACAATCAATTAATGTTTTTAATCTGCTCTTCACGCAGATCAACCATTTTCGGTGAATGTTTGCCCAGAATAGAGGGTATGCGCGTGACATCATCATCATATCTGGAAGTTATGCTGGAACGCCTACTGAGTGGCAAAAAACTACTTTCTGGCCTTGACAGCCCATACATCCACACAGAAAAGTCCAATTTGATTGCATTAAATGACGTTAAACAATGTTAAACTCACTTTTCCACTCACTTTGCCACTCAATGTGCCACTCAATGTGCCATTCGCTTTATGCATGCGCATACTCTCTATAGGGACACTAGGGTTCATGTGATTAAGCTTCTCTGCGGTTCAGACGGACGGTTACAGAGAACGTTTCCTTGATGTACTGTACCTTCTTCCAGCGAGCTGGGATGCGTGCGTCATACATGCAGTCCAGCGCGTCCCGGAGATTCTCACTCATGATGATGGTCCCATCGATGGCCAGCTTGAGGTCGGTCAGGGTGTTGCGTACCAGCACGATGACCCGCTGCATGCGGTCAATCTCCTGGCGAAGGAAGATGTTCATGGGCTGGAATGGGCCCATCTTGTGGAGACGGTCTCTTACCTGATTGGGAAGTATTTTATTACCCGTCACAATAGAACTGGAATCAGAATTTGAATTCTTTATTTCTTCATGTGCAAAGTATTTGTAATTTAGTAAGCCAAGGAACGCAATCCACTCCAAATCTTTCAAATCGGCCTCATATTTCTTTATAATATTGATATTTCTTATCTTGTTTTAATATATTATTATGTTTAGTGCAGTCAATATGTCCCAACAACATTTCTCTGCTTGTAGTGACGAATAAAACCTACTTTATTTGTGGCGCTATACAGCATCAGCCCGTTTTATATTTTGACCTTAAACTGTAGCTCGTAGGACGTAGGTCATAGATTTAATAATGTCCTTTAAAATTTTCTCTAGTGACCCCAGACCACACCCATTTCCCATTTTCTTCAAAACACACTTTTTCACTTGTGATAAATGTGTCATCATACACATTTATATTGATATTACGATAACTACCGTATATTGAATTAATTGGAATTCTTTTCCACATCTTGAAAAGTTATGGTTTTGGACATATGTCATCTTGCTTGCAGGGGTAAGAGTCATGTGGCAATATTGAGCTGACATTGTCAGAGATGTGATGATGATTTTTAGCTGAAAATGTTAACATTCTATCCATATCCTTCTGTTTTTTTTGTTTTGTTTTTGTTTAGTGTCTATTTCTTCCTTTCTCTTCACACTCTGATTTGGGGACACATAAACACACACTCAGTACAGTACTATACCTCAAACGGTACATAGTCGGGTGGCAGTTTCTCCAGCATATCATCAGCCAGTCTGGACACCACAGCCTCCCTGGTCTCCCCTCCTCCCGAGGAGCTGTCTTTGGGTTGAATACTAAGGATGGTGTCCAGCACGTCCTTAGCCAGCTTACTCTGGTAGGTAATATCTGCGTTGGGATGGAGACCAAACACCTCTGGAGTGTCATAGGCTGGTAGGCCCTGCAGGAGCAAAAGATTCACGTTTGATTCACCAAATGTATAGTACTTGGACATCTAAGCACCATTTCAAAACTAGTGAAAAATATGCGTTGCGATGTGACACATTGTGAGCTTGCACTATGACTCAGACATATCGGTTGGATGTGACACATTGTGAGCTTGCACTATGACTCAGACATATCGGTTGGATCGCTGCGATGTGACACATTGTGAGCTTGCACTATGATTCTGACACTTTGTGAGCTTGCACTATGACTCAGACACATTGTGAGCTTGCACTATGACTCAGACACATTGTGAGCTTGCACTATGACTCTGACACTTTGTGAGCTTGCACTATGACTCTGACACTTTGTGAGCTTGCACTATGACTCTGACACTTTGTGAGCTTGCACTATGACTCTGACACTTTGTGAGCTTGCACTATGACTCTGACACTTTGTGAGCTTGCACTATGACTCAGACACATTGTGAGCTTGCACTATGACTCTGACACATTGTGAGCTTGCACTATGACTCTGACACATTGTGAGCTTGCACTATGACTCTGACACTTTGTGAGCTTGCACTATGACTCAGACACATTGTGAGCTTGCACTATGACTCTGACACATTGTGAGCTTGCACTATGACTCTGACACATTGTGAGCTTGCACTATGACTCTGACACATTGTGAGCTTGCACTATGACTCAGACACATTGTGAGCTTGCACTATGACTGACACATTGTGAGCTTGCACTATGACTCTGACACTTTGTGAGCTTGCACTATGACTCTGACACTTTGTGAGCTTGCACTATGACTCAGACACATTGTGAGCTTGCACTATGACTCTGACACATTGTGAGCTTGCACTATGACTCAGACACATTGTGAGCTTGCACTATGACTCTGACACATTGTGAGCTTGCACTATGACTCTGACACATTGTGAGCTTGCACTATGACTCAGACACATTGTGAGCTTGCACTATGACTCAGACACATTGTGAGCTTGCACTATGACTCTGACACATTGTGAGCTTGCACTATGACTCAGACATATCGGTTGGATCGGCAGTGTAGGTGTCGGGACGGCAGAGCTGCCTGAACCTCTAGTTTCTGAAATTATTTTATTTTTAGAATGTAAGAAGAAAAAATAAAGAATTGATGGAGCGTTATTCAACTTTACTGACAAACTGTCAGTAAACTACTGGGGACCCCTGCTCTAGTATGACTGCAGAAACAACACATTAGATGCTTGCAACTAATGCCTCCGAAAGTGCCCTTGAACCAGGATGTGAATCTCAACAGTGGAGAGAAGCAGCATGACTTCACAATGAGCTGGATGAATTTAGTTATGTGTAACCTGATACTGCCGAGCATCTCAGATGAAATAAAAACTAAGCTATGATGACTAAAACGAAGACTAAATATATTGACAATTTTGTCAACAAATAAATGCGCTCGGGTGTTGCACTCTGAAAATAGCAGATCTACAGCTATTTATTTTCAGCATGCAACCAAGTGTAAAATCAGCCATTAAAACGCAAGTTTTAATCAATCAAACCCTGCCAAAATACATTTTAGTCGACTACTCTATATCAACTGTAGATTTATTCAACTAAAATCATATGACATTTAGTCGACTAAAACTAGACTGAAACTAAAACATTTCAGATGACTAAAATATTATATGACTAAAAAACTAAATGGAATTTTATTCAAATGACTGTGGCTAAAACTAAATTTGCTGTCAGAATCAACACTATCTCAAGATGAGGTTTCTCATTCGCACTGAGGAAAAACTTGTTATTGTGGGAATTTTAACTTGCTCTTTTCAATTAGTATTTTTGCAAATTGGCAAAAATACTTAATTTGACTCTGTGACGTGAGCAGTGGTGGAAAAAGTACAAAGTTCAAAATGTACTTAAAGTACCAAAAGTAAAAGTACTCATTGTGCAGAATGTCCCGTTTCAAGTTTTCAAACGTAGGAAAATCGTATAAAATATCAGATCTACAAGTTCACAATGAGTCGCATCGTGACGCATTGTGCGCTTGTACATCGGCTTATTTCATATAGCCGAAATGTATACTGTAGGGGTGAAATGGTTAATGTATGTTTTGTGATAATAATCAAAATCTACAAAGTAATTAGAAACTAAAGTTTTCAAATAAATGTAGTGGAGTAAAAGTGCATGGAACCCAGAATAATTAGCCCTTTACTAAATCCCACCCCAAAAGGTGATTGTCCAATGCCAATCCAAATAGTTTAGCAATGGTTGCTATGCATGTCAAGCTTTCTTCGCTGCTAACGTTAGGGATGGGTTGGGGAGGGACTTAGTCAAGGGCTAATTACATTTTTGCTGTGTTTCCATGTATTTACCCTGTGAAAGCTTTGATTTGATTTGATGTCCTGACAGACACACTGGACCAGTTCTATCCCTCCTGACAGACACACTGGACCAGTTCTATCCATCCTGACAGACACACTGGACCAGTTCTATCCCTCCAGACAGACACACTGAACCAGTTCTATCCCTCCAGACAGACACATTGGACCAGTTCTATCCCTCCAGACAGACACTGGACCCACTGGACCAGTTCTATCCCTCCAGACAGACACATTGGACCAGTTCTATCCCTCCAGACAGACACTGGACCAGTTCTATCCCTCCAGACAGACAGACACACAATGTTTTGCTCACTGGCTCGTTGGTTAAATGATGGACAACAGCTTGTAGTGGGCAGCATGATGAATGCCCTCATTGGCACAGCTCATTCCCCAAACATTCATCACAATACAGCTTCAGATAGAGCCAAGCAGAAAATGCACTGTGTCAGGGTGGAGGGAGGGGATAATAATAGAGGGTGTTTGTTTCTGTGGCGTGCTCATTTATTTTATTAAAGAGGGCAGTGGCTTTCTCGCCGCTCTGCATTTCATTTAGAATTACAGATTATAGTATGTGGGGATGCACATGCACACACACACACACACACACAGTGCAATTTGAACTGCGTGTGTGTGTGTTCTCTAAGGCTTGGTTTGTCATTGGAGAGGCGTTGCAGAGCTGCACAAGCCTGAGGAGCCCGCTAGCTTTGACCATCCATCACAATGAAAATAGCTTTAATGAAACTGCTTCAGCACACACACGGTCACACGGTCGCGCACGCACGCGCGCACACACACACACACACACACACACACACACACACACACACACACACACACACACACACACACACAGCCATGTTTACAACATTCTTTCGTAACCTATAAGCTAGAAATAGCAGATCCAGAAGCTCACAACAGCACACATCTGAGCCATTCTCTGCACTCCTCAGGAGCAGGTACAACAGTTAACACATTGTGTGCCCAGGACATCTCCAGATGTCTTTATAATCACCCCCTGTGGTGCCCAAGACGTCTGGGGACATCTTTGGGAATTCTTTGTGGAAAAAAATAATAATAACAATAATCGGACTAATCTGCTGGGCACTCTAGAGTACGTCTTTTTTTGTTTTTTTTTTGCTGCTTTCGCCTTTATTTTATATATTTTTTATAGAGAGACAGACAGTAGGCTGACAGGATGCGGTTTGCCTTCACACTGGCTGTGTCAAGCGCAGCAAGGAAACGCAGCAGGGAATTGTATCAATGTGTTCAATTCATAAACTATAGCCTACACAGTGAAATCTATGGTGTTAAAATTATACTCATAACGTGCATGTTTCGTGCCGTCGGGGACTGGACCTCTCTCTCTCTCTCTCTCTCTCTCTCTCTCTCTCTCTCTCTCTCTCTCTCTCTCTCTCTCTCTCTCTCTCTCTCTCTCTCTCTCTCTCTCTCTCTCTCTCTCTCTCTCTCTCTCTCTCTCTCTTCTCTCTTCTCTCTCTCTCTCTCTCTCTTCTCTCTTCTCTCTTCTCTCTTCTCTCTTCTCTCTCCCCCCCCCCCCCCCCCTCCACACAACAGAAAAAGTCCCTGGCCTAAGTCCCCACACAGTGACAGCACTCCATGTTTACGGCACGCACAGACAGACAGACAGACAGAATATTCTGTAGGCTACACTGCAGTGTTTTATGTGTTTCCTTAAGCAATTGATTAATGTACTCGTCCTCATTTCGTCTTATCATTCGACCACGTCTACCTATCCACGGTAACGGGACATCTTTGCGCTGCGTAAAATATGCCTTCTCCGTCTCCAACTGTGTTTCGCTCCTCACCCGCCACATTGTTTGCTTCATTTTCTTTATTTGCTGCGGATTGCATTCACACCTGCACAGATTCGTAATCAAGTGCGATTGGAAGCGAAGCGAAACCCCCGTTTTTGGTCGGAGTAGAATGCGGTTCTTTGATGCGCATTAGGATTCGAATGATGCTTCACACCTGCCAAACGAAGCGCACTTTCCGACAATGTGCAGCAGGATTCGTTTTAATCGCAGTAAAGCTTTCTGGTGTGAAGGTCACCTTACTTTATGCATGCACAATTATTGCACATACCCTCTATAGTAAAAGATCATATATACACTTTATTCTTTCTTTATTGTGGTCTCACCTGGACATATGTGAGGTACTGATCCAAGCTGGAGCACTTAGGAATGCTGTAGCCCTTGTAGAAGTAGAAGTCTGGAGCAAACATGTTCTCACTGAACCACACCTTGGCGAAGGTGTTGAGCAGACGCTTGTCGTAGTCGTCAGTCACACGGCCGCCGTACTGGATCTCACCGATCATGTAGCGCACCGTGCTCCAAGACACGCCCTAGAGAGTACACAGATGTTTTTACTTACAGTAAGTCAAACAGAAAAGTAAACTAAACCACCGCTCATCTGTTTAAAAAAATCTAATCAAATAAAGAATTAAACACAGTATCAGGGTGAAAACTAGAAAAAGTGCCCTTCTGGGCACAGGTCTCCACCAGGAGGATAGGACTGTGTGAGATGTTTAGGAGTAATATAAACATGTTTGCCTTTGATGGCAATTGGATGATTTGAGGCATTTTGTTCCAAAAATGTGTTTTGCAAAAATCAACCTGTTGGTGGCGCTATAACAGGCCAATGTGAAAAGGGTGGGATATATTCCTCAGCCCAGTAAGAAAATGTGTGAAAGATTTCACGTAAATTGCATGCTGCGTTCATGATTTGAGGCTTTTGTTCAAAACGGGGCAATCTTGCAAACTGTGAAAGCCAATTATAGCCAATTATGACCATAGAGATACTGTGTAACGATTTGTGAGATTTTTGGACAGAATCTGGAGGAGTAATATCAAAAAATGTGTTTTACAAAAGTCGGCCTCCTGGTGGCGCTATAAAAGGCAGATGCGGAAAATGCAGGTCAAAGGTTTGTCCTTGGCCTCTAGGGAGTGTGCATGCAACGTTTCACGCAGATCGGTGCAGTTTTAGGTAAAACATGTGAAAAGCTGCCTCATGGTGGCGCTATAACAGGCCGTTCTGGAAAATGTGGGGCAGAGGTTCATCGTTGGCATCCAGGGAGTGTGTGTGCAAAGTTTGGCATCGACCGGGTTAACGGTGCCGGAGATTAGCTGTACACAGACGGACGGAAGGAAGGACGGACGGACGGACACACACACACACACACGGACGGAGTGCAAAACATACTCTCTCCCCATGCCTTCGGCCTGGTGGAGACAAAAACGAACAGCAACTCATTAACTCTGTGCAAGTATCTCAACATCTTATTGGAAGCTTTCGTCCTTCTTCAGGCAGGTGTGCCTGAAGAATAGAGACACCAGACTGAAAAGTACGGTGATTAAAATAACTCATGAACAACAAGCCTGTTAATGATTATCCTGCTCTGTATCATTCAGTATAGTGCGTTCGTCCACGTGCCCTCGGGGCAGATGGGAATTCATAATGAAAAGAGCACTCGTACAGTTTGAAAGACATTGCTCTCATCAGGCAAATATCAGTGCATCCTCATGTCTGAAAATGAGAAATAATCTTCTTCCATGGCAGCAGGGTTCCCATGGCTGATCCATACAGTCTAGATCATACATGGCAGGGCTTCTTTAATTAAACTGGGACAGGGCCACAGCCTATGTAAAAAATACAGACTTTAATGAAATGGCTTTAATGAAGAAAATACCCATTATTTATGTATGAGAAATTCTGAAAAAAATGAATGGAGATGAGGGAGGTTGGGAGCTACACTCCAACCCACCGCACTGTTAATGAATCACACAGCGTGCATCTCCTTTTAATGGCCAGTATACCCCCCCCCCCCCCCCACTGGCAATGTGCACAGTATGCACTTTGAAGGGTGCCGTGAATATAATATGAATGACCAACGGAGTGACCATAAGGCCTGACTTATACTTAATAATAATGTCTCGTGCCGAGAATAGCATTCCTGTAGGCTCACAACGCGCCGCGGATGTGCCGTGACGGGTCATAATGAGGCTTTCCTCTTCAATCCTATACCTTCTTAATGTCCATATCATCAAGGTGGTTCTGGACAAACTGAACGGTGGCATTGAAGTCGGCCTGGTTGAACTCGTACGGGATGTTCCAACCCAGGGGGCCGTACTTCCTCCTCTCCTGCACGGTGCTGTGGAGAAACGCTACTCCGTACAGCATGGGCTTCCACTGCACCATGTTACTGACATCCAAAAGGTCCTGGTTTATACCTGGATGTGGGGACATACAACATAGTGTTGATTTGGACAGCACATTTTCATTTCGTTTTAGTCTTTTGTATGAAATTCTATGTAGTTTCATATATTTTAGTCATCTGAAATGTTTTATTGTTAGTCGACTAAATATACAGTTGGTTATATGAGAGCAATACAGCGCTCACGTTTGCTCTATGGGAAGCATATCTCCATATGCGATCAAACAGCTCGCTAGTATTGCTTATACAACCACGGTTATTGCATAACCTTCAGTTTAGTCGACTTAAAATGTATTTTGTCGGGCCTTGATGGCGTCGTAATGGCTGTTGCTATTGTTTTTTATTGTCTTAAGGCCACTGTGTTTTTGCTTGCTTAATTGTTACTTTACGTTTGTGTTTTTATCTTCTGTTGCCCTGTAAAGCACTTTGTGTTGCATTTTATGACATGAAAGGTGCTATATAAATAAAGTTTATTATTATTATTATTATTAATATGACTTATTTTAGTTCTACAGGATCTCTTCTCCACTAGTCCCTCCCTAACATTTAGTCTAGTTTTTATTTGTCATAACCTGAAGAAGGCAACCTGCTTGCCGAAAAGTTGTGGCTTAAATAAAGTTTATAGCATTGTGACTACGAGCCCCAATACAAACTGCAAAAATAACCTTAATAATAGAGAAACTATATCATAAATGAATACTGTTTATGCATGTACTATGTGTACTATGTAAAACTTAATTTCCATTTCCCAGGCATTCAGTTGCAAAATAAATTGGGTAATTTGGGTACCCCCCCAAAATAATTTGCCGACCCCCCAAGGGGTCGCGACCCACGGGTTGAGAACCCCTGGACTAAATCAACACATCTCATCTCATCTGGACATCTCATCTCATGATGGCCTGTGTGAAAGAAAAAACCTTTTAAATTCAACTCAAATCTTCCTATTACAAAGTCTATTCAGTGGTGGCATACTGTCGGGGCTACAGAGTTGGCCATGATGATGTCATCAGATCACAGACGTCATCATACAGATTAGTTAGCATAAAGACATTTGGTCAGACCATCAGGTGAAATCAAATGCTTTAATTAAGGGTGACGGCATTCATCGAATTGCTCCTCCCTGAATTTTGTTGATGTAAACTGTTTCCTAATTGTTATTAAGAAAGAAATAAATGCATATATAGCCTACCAATGAATGTCCATGTTTAACTGCCAAATGAAAAACAGTAATCTATATAAGCTGCTAGTTAGAGGCTGGCTAACTGGATGTTGGATTGAATTAGGTTGCGTAAGATCTTTTGTCCTTCATGACTTTTACCCCCAGGTACATACAATCTATCCAATGATTACGCAATCCATTCAAGGTGATAAGATCAGTCTGTCTGTGTGTGTCTCCACATAACCCAGGGAACTGAGACCACACACCAAGACAGACACACTGTCCAGCATGCACATCAATGTCTTATCTCCTATTCACACGCGCACACACACACACACACACACACACACACACACACACACACACACACACACACACACACACACACACACACACACACACACACACACACACACACACACACACACACACACACACACACACACACACACACACACACACACACACACAATTTCCTGTTTCCTGTATACAGTATCAAGTAACTTCAGTGTCAAAGTGAGCTGTAGCTCACCTCTAATTGCAAAATCAATAGAATAATGTTTGCCCGCTCAACACGTGGCTCGCCAGTCTGAGGGTAAATGATGTTTGATTTGCCTCCTCACCGCCATATGTCCTCTTTAGGCCCGCCTTCAGGCCCTGAGGTGGTTCGTTGGTGAATTTGATGGACATCTGCAGGAGCGCGATGGGGAAGTGTCTGTGGACCTCTGTGGTCATCCATAGTCGGAAGCTGTCGTGGACAGTGTCCGTCTCGGTCACTGTGTCCATCAGCTCGTCCATGAAGTCCAAACCCAGGTGGCAGTTCTGGAGCAGGGCCCAGCCACCCTGCGGACAGATTAATCACATGTATTAAGCCTAGTGTCCTATTTGGACATGTCATTAGGTGACGTGCTAAAACAGTGCAACTTGCAACACAAAACTAGCCAGTTTACAAATTCACGCGCCTTCATACGACAAAATATAAGTCATGCTGTTAACCACTTAGGTTAACCTAAAATTGCATTGGATGGGATGGAACTATGCTATATGATAGATTGGGGTGACCAGAGCTTATTGAGAGGCGCGCCCTTGATTTTATTGCCACGATACAGAGCGCATCAGTGACTACTGGTTGTTGATCAGAAACAGAATATATATTTTATATTGCCGGATATGTCTGCAAATACAACCAGTAAGACGCCTTAATATAGGCGAGAGCGACCGCAGGGCTGAGCCATTCTCCTGGAATTATGTCAGCACTGTCATAGAAATAAAATAAAATTTGTCACAAATAAATTGAGACATAAGTACTACCACAGTATGTTGTTTCCATAAACGGTAGACCTGCTGGGAGCATGGGGCTGCTGCACTGCTGCAGCCTCATGATCCTAGAGGATCTGTCGTTTATGGAATGAACGTTCGTTGCATAAATGAAAGGGCAGATCTGCGGCCGCGCAGCGTCACAAACACCTTGCCTCCATTACTCACTCATTGTAGTATAGGCTGTGGGGTACATTTAATTTGCTTGGCTTTGTGTCATTTTCCTCCCTCCGCAGTTAGACTGCTGCTCTCAGTGGTTTTACACGTGTCGCCCGTGTGTTGTGTGTGTGCAGCAGCAGCATTACATGAACGTGATGTGACGGATGCAAGCATTACATGGTAATGTGACGGATGCAAGCATTACATGGTAATGTGACGGATGCAAGCATTACATGGTAATGTGACGGATGCAAGCATTACATGGTGATGTGACGGATGCAAGCATTACATGGTGATGTGACGGATGCAAGCATTACATGGTGATGTGACGGATGCAAGCATTACATGGTGATGTGACGGATGCAAGCATTACATGGTGATGTGACGGATGCAAGCATTACATGGTGATGTGACGGATGCAAGCATTACATGCTTCCTGCACGTTTGTGACGGATGCAAGCGTTACATGGTGATGTGACGGTGATGTGACGGATGTAAGCGTTACATGCTTCCTGCACGTTTTCATAGTAACTGTGCGACCTGCGGTCACAATGAAAATTTGAGTGAGTTTGGTGCATTACACAGTGAAAATGTTTCTATACAGTTGCTTCAGTGTAATTTACACTGAAGCAACCATATAGAAACATTTTCAAACATTTATATGCTAAAACATGTGGCCATTGTGGGTGAAAAATGTTAAAATAGGTGTTCTGAGGGGGGCGGGCACTCAGATCGGTGAACCAATAGGATCAACCGCCTGTTTTCGACCGGCACCTGCCCCTCTAGACCAGAAATCCCACAGGCTGGGCCAGTGGGATACGTACGTACGTCTGTACGTACCTACCTAACTACCCACCTACCCACCCACCTACCCACCTACCCACCCACCTACCTACCCACCTACCCACCCACCTACCCACCCACCTACCCACCTACCTACCCACCTACCTACCCACCTACCCACCCACCTACCCACCTACCTACCCACCTATCTACCTACCCACCTACCTACCTACCTACCCACCTACCCACCTACCTACCTACCCACCTACCCACCTACCTACCCACCTACCCACCTACCCACCCACCTACCTACCCACCTACCCACCTACCTACCCACCTACCCACCCACCTACCCACCTACCTACCCACCTATCTACCTACCCACCTACCTACCTACCTACCCACCTACCCACCTACCTACCTACCTACCTACCCACCCACCTACCTACCTACCCACCTAGTACCTATCAAATTAAAATGAGTGAGCTCACACCAGACTCACATTAGCCATGGTCTGCTGCAGAAGCTTGCGGGCGTGGACTTCTTGTCCCTGTCCCATTGAAACGTAACGGGTCTCTATCTTCTGTCTCTTTCCCAGGGCGATGATGGAGTCAGTGGGATCGGATCCCATGGACAGGAAACAGATGAGGGGGGTGCGGGGATCAGATTCCTCCCATGTGCTCTCCAAGTCCAGCATCACCCCCTCAGCGTACCTCTCCCCCATTGACTCCATGATGTACTTACGGGCCTGGTGGAGAGGAGAGGTGGGGAAGAGAGAGAGAGAGATATAGAGAGATAGATTTTGGGGATTTTTTGGAAAATCTTTTGAAATATTAATAATTCAAAACATAATGTAGGAAACAAAATAATAAAGAGGTACCGGAATTTACTCGCGACCCACAAAAATCAGGGTTCCGACCCAGTGTTTGTTCTCACTGCTACATTTGAGATAACAAAAATAATGACACCATAATCTCAACACCAAAACTACCTCAAAAGCAAGCAAACATTTTGGATTTCACTCTGTAGTGTAAACTATTGCAAAAAATATCTGCATCTGTCAATTAATTAACCCATTCAATCCAGGAAAGCATCTCCTCTCAACAAAAACAAACTAGCACTTTTAGGATAAGGCCAGGATCATAGGGACAGATAAAAGCGTGCATGCGCGCATGCACATGCACACGCACACGCACACACACACACACACACTTCTCTTACCTGTGCGATGGTCCTGTCAGGGCACCAGGACCGAATGAGGAGCAGACGCCTGAAGCAGTCCAGAGCCTGATCATAAGAGTTGGGCACCACCTCCTCCTCTGGAGCCTCCTTGTCAAACCATGCTTTCCACTGCTTCTCATTACGACTAATCTGAGATAATGATATACAGTAAAATGTCATGCACACAAAATAAACATGTGTTCACAAACATCAGTCAGGTTCAGCCTCTGGAGTGCATAAGAAGCTTGATCCGCAAGGTGCATGGCATTTCACCAAGTAGAGGTAGAGGTTGAGCGCACGCACGCACGCACGCACGCACGCACACGCACACGCACACGCACACACACACACACACACACACACACACACACACACACACACACACACACACACACCTATCTACCTACCTAACAACACGAGGCAAATACGATTGGAAGGCTAAACCTAGGAGGAGTTACACTTTTAAATCAATTCTGTAGGGAGCCAATTGAGTGAGAGTTATTGAATTACGTTCTCCACAAGTTCAAGCAGGTCTGCATTCTGCTGACCTGAGTATTACTCAGAGATAATTGCTTGGGAAGGATTCCATATCCATATGTAAAGACCATTGCTGCTGAGGGCCTGATGATGGATGAATGATATCTTGGCATAGCAGATAGCACATCCACATCCACATGATCATTTGAATGGCATATTGCCCCTGTGTGTGCTCGAGGAGAACATTAATTTGTGCCAGATTATTGCATTCAGTAGCAGGATGTGTTGACCTCAAGGACCAAAATTAGAATCACAATTTGTCAATACAACATCACCCGTTTAACCCTACATAGTTTACACATCAGCCTATTTGAAAATAGCTACAGTACAAGCTCACAACATGTTATTTTGTGGCACCACTAGCTAGTATTTTCAAAACATCTCGGGAAAAAAGTGAAAAATGTGTGGAATATGCTTGAAACATTTTAGCGACACAAATCTTGTATGGTGGTCCCTAACAAAAAAACCTTTCAGATGGCGTCCTTGACAAGTTTGAGAACCACTGCTGTACAGTATGTTTAATAAAAATCAATATGAGCATGACTGCATACAGTATGTATAAATGTGTGTGGTACTTGCCGGCCCCTTTTCCACTGGGGTTGAACCAGTTCAGTTATTTTATCCCATCTAATTTTTTTCTTTTTCTTATAATTTTTATCCCACGATTTTGTAACCCATTTTTCACCCCTGTGTCAATTATCTAATGTGATCCTGGGCTCTACACAGTACACACCCTCCGCCAACCTAGTCCCCATATATGGGGGACATGTGGAGAGCAACGGACTTGAACTCATGCTTCCTTCATGCCTGAGTGTCCAAGTTGCTCCTTTACACCCGACGGGGGAGTTTCCCTGGTTGGACGTAGCGCGTGGAAGGAACACGTTATTCCAACCAGTTCCTTTCCCCTCCATCAGGCGGTGGCCAGGGGGAGGCAGTTTAGAGACCAGGATTTTATCCCATCTAATATTGAACCAGTTCAGAGTGTTTCCACTGGTGTTGAACCAGTTCAGTTATTTTATCCCATCTAATATTGAACCAGTTCAGAGTGTTTCCACTGGTGTTGAACCAGTTCAGTTATTTTATCCCATCTAATATTGAACCAGTTCAGAGTGTTTCCACTGAAAATGAATTGGTTCAGAACCCTAAAAGTTGGTTCAGAACTGAAACCAAAAAATGGCCGCCGGTTCCGTGAAAGCACCAAGGTTCCAACAAGGGGGCAGGCAGACTTTCCAACGTTGAAGCTCTGGGTCCTAGTGGTAGGAGGAGGGACTACAGGCGGACCCGTGGATTCATGACCGGGAAACCCCGTGCAGCTGGGCTTTAACGTTGAGCGCTCGGTTGCCCTACGTCACTCAGGACCTCAAAGTTGAGGTCCTGGGAGGGACTTCCGGCAGTCTTCCGGGTGCTTCAAAACGCCACTGAGCAACTTCCACTGACATGAATAGCTGGGGGGGCGGAGCTTCGCGCCAGTTCAGTCTCTATTATATATATACTCTATGGGTTCCAAGAATCTAAAACGGAACCAGTGGAAAGGGGGCCGCAGTGTGTGCACACAAATGCAAATGTATGTCCTGTGTGTATGCTCTGTCGCAGGACGAAGATATCAGACATTTTCTCTGTGCTGCAAAATATAAATTGGGCATTACTTGTGTGTGTTTGTGCGTGTGCCAGCATGTGTCCATGTCAGCATGGGTCCAGGCGCGCGCACACACACAACAGGGGATCACACACACACAAACGCACACAGCTGGGGATCAGCCTGCCCTAGATCTATTTCCGTCTGTCTCCCCTGGTTCTTCTTGGACAAATGATTTAATTGAACAAATAACTGTTAATCCACTCCTGCCTGATCTTCACTAACTGACACGCATACATTCACAGTCACACACATAGAGCAGAAACCTCCCATCTCCAGTTTTCAACTCTTTGTTCTATTTCATGAATGAATGCCCTACTTCACTGTGACTAAATAATAACTACACTGGAACCAGGGACAGTGCAGAGGGAGTGGTGGTCATTGTTTACGGT
This sequence comes from Electrona antarctica, assembly GCF_951216825.1. Taxonomy (NCBI): domain Eukaryota; kingdom Metazoa; phylum Chordata; class Actinopteri; order Myctophiformes; family Myctophidae; genus Electrona; species Electrona antarctica. The sequence goes on along the minus strand of NC_136811.1, from coordinate 25,406,667 downwards.
GGGGGTTGGCCTCCACCAGGGCTGTGCATTGTTTACGGTGGGGGTTGGCCTCTGGCAGGGCTGTGCATTGGGGTGGTGGTCATTGTTTACGGTGGGGGTTGGCCTCTGGCAGGGCTGTGCATTGGGGTGGTGGTCATTGTTTACGGTGGGGGTTGGCCTCCGCCAGGGCTGTGCATTGGGGTGGTGGTCATT